>NW_028318574.1:0-7500 GCF_062004578.1 Staurois parvus | reverse complement strand
CCCTATAGACCCCGACACCATGCACTGATCTCTGGTTGCACTGTATACATACTGCCTCTGTACCGATTGTAAGGAATTCAACATGCAAACATACACATACTTCCCCTTCTGATAGCACCGTACATCTACTGACAGGGGCGGACCGACCATTTGGAAACTCGGGCACTGCCCGAGGGCCCGGGGTCAGTAGGGGGCCCCATGAGATGCCCCTGGTACCTTTTTCATAGGCTTTTTTGAGTTTGGGCAAGGACACAGGGGCCCCATGATCCCCTATTGCCCGGGGGCCCTATGAGTTTTCAGTCCGCCCCGACTGACACCATACTTGCCTCCGATTGCACCGTACTGACCAAACATATCTATCTCCCACACCCGCTACAACCATCTGTGCCGATCAGGATGCTCTCCTGGCGGTGTCATCAGCCCAGAGAAATGTCAGACACAGATCTGGGGGGTACAATGTTCCCCATGTCACTGTCATCTCAGGTAGTACAGCTCGCATACCAGATTAACACGACAAGCTAGCAGAGATGCATAAAGGAAGACAATATACAGCAAGGAAAAGTGACCTACAACTTCACACAGCACATCGCACGATACAAACGATCGTTTTATTAACATGTAGTTGTATGCCAGAGAGCAGAGAAGATCGTACACCCACCCCCCCCCCTACCGGGGGTGTACCGGACACCGGATATTTATTCAGGACACACAAGTGGATACGAAATATCGCACAGAGCACACCACTTCTACACACCGAGGAGGCACTACACGCAGCGCTGTGTGTATAAATGTCATCACACAAAAGTCACCCAACTGAGTCCAATTACATGAGGGCAGATCTCGTGTGTAATAAATACATATCAACACACACACTGCACAACATACTGGAAATACATACATATCAACACACACTACACAACATACTGGAAATACATACATATCAACACACACACACACTGCACAACATACTGGAAATACATACATATCAACACACTGCACAACATACTGGAAATACATACATATCAACACACACTACACAACATACTGGAAATACATACATATCAACACACTGCACAACATACTGGAAATACATACATATCAACACACACACACTACACAACATACTGGAAATACATACATATCAACACACTGCACAACATACTGGAAATACATACATATCAACACACACACACTACACAACATACTGGAAATACATACATATCAACACTACACAACATACTGGAAATACATACATATCAACACACACTACACAACATACTGGAAATACATACATATCAACACACTGCACAACATACTGGAAATACATACATATCAACACACACTACACAACATACTGGAAATACATACATATCAACACACACACACTACAACATACTGGAAATACATACATATCAACACACACACACTACAACATACTGGAAATACATACATATCAACACACACTACACAACATACTGGAAATACATACATATCAACACACACTAACTGCACAACATACTGGAAATACATACATATCAACACACACACACTGCACAACATACTGGAAATACATACATATCAACACACACATACTGCACAACATACTGGAAATACATACATATCAACACACACACACTGCACAACATACTGGAAATACATACATATCAACACACACACTGCACAACATACTGGAAATACATACATATCAACACACACACACTGCACAACATACTGGAAATACATACATATCAACACACACTACACTACAACATACTGGAAATACATACATATCAACACACACTACACAACATACTGGAAATACATACATATCAACACACACTACACAACATACTGGAAATACATACATAACACACACACTACACAACATACTGGAAATACATATCAACACACACACACTACACAACATGCTGGAAATACATATCAACACACAAACTACACAACATACTGGAAATACATACATAACACACACACTACACAACATACTGGAAATACATACATAACACAACATACTGGAAATACATACATAACACACACACACTACACAACATACTGGAAATACATACATAACACACACACTACACAACATACTGGAAATACATACATAACACACACACTACACAACATACTGGAAATACATACATAACACACACACTACACAACATACTGGAAATACATACATAACACACACACTACACAACATACTGGAAATACATACAATGCTTCTATAACTGAGGACACACACAACTGGTCATCACAAAATGAAGCCTGGAATATTGTATATGTACACATCGGGCTTGTGTACAGCACACCACCCATGCAGAGCCATAGAACTCATACCGACCATGGAGATCACAGTACATACATGTGGGGCACAAACCATGCACTGTCCAGTCTGGTGGATATATAGATCATTATTTATGACACACACCACTCTCAGAAACATGCTACCAATACACAGCACATCACCAGTACGGATCTACAGGATACAATCATTCACACTGCCAGCACCGATATCAGGGATCGTGCCCACCGCCCATGGAGTGCATCACATCCTCCAATAATACAAATGATCCGTGTCCTCTCCGCACTCACACCTTCAGTAATGACACCTCTTCCCTGCACGGCACACATCCCCATTCAGGATGGGGGCATAGATTTTAATTACACACCATCCATACAACTACATGGGGTACAAGTAGAGCACACCATCCATGCACATATACAAGGAGCAAAGCAAAAGTTATACATACACAGAAATCACTGGGAAATCGGGCACATCCTCTAGTTATACACAGAGGGAAAAATATATATACATATATAGAAAGAGAGAGACCCCCCAATTACAGATCGTACTACCAGAGCAAAATATAGAACACCACATGTGCAGACATATCAAAAAGGTAAAAATTATACACACACACATATATTCTATCTCTGTCTACACACAGAGAATGATATAAGTAAGTGTGTGTGTGTGTGTGTGTGTGTGTATATATATATATATAGATATGTCACACTGCCTTTACATAAATGTGTATATATAGGTCAGAATATTGCATACGTCACAATGCAGATGATATATATGGATATAGATATATGTGATATATGTGATGTATGCAATATTCTGACCTATATATACACATTTATGTAAAGGCAGTGTGACCTCTCTGTCTATCTATCTATATATATATATATATATATATATATATATATATATATATATATATATATATATCACTGGGGGTGGGTAATATTTGTGTTGGGAGGTCTGTAATAGTTTCCCCTACCTATATCTGCACAGGTGGTGTCTAATATTTTACTGTATATATTTAAATGTGATATATATGATAAATATTTTATAGACGGCAATGTGTATATATTATATATATATATAATTATATAGGGCAAGAATTGCATACCACCCTATGCAGATATATAAAATATCCTGAGTAGAATATATATATATTAAAATATTGCACATTGCTTCAAGCAAAAAAAAAAAAAATTATATAATTTTTATTTGAAAGATATTACACACATACATATATTTATTACACATTGCCATATATAGAAATATTTATCATATTAACTAATGTAAATATATACACAGTAAAATATTACACACCACCTGTGCAGATATAGGTAGGAGAAACCATTACACACCTCCCAACACAAATATTACCCACCCCCAGTCTAGAAAGAAAAAAAAAAAATATATATATATATACAAACACGCAGATATATATAGTAAAATGCCTGAGCAGACATACATAGAGTAAATACGCCTGTGAAGAGATATATATATACACCCCATAGTACATACATAGAACAACTGCATAGCAATTCTGCTAAATATTTCACATCCAAAGGAAGTATAGAGAGGAATAGGTGTTCAGGTAATGATCACACAGCTATCCTGCACCATCCATGCAATTATTTATAGTAAAATATTACAAACTGCATACAAGTATAGAGGAAAGTTCCGCACACCATCCATGCAGATCTATAGAACACAATTTGACATAGCAGGTAAAATATGACAACCTCCATGCTGACATACACACTCTTTTTATTACACGCCATCCAGAGTACATCTTTTTTATTACACACCACATAGCTATATAAAGTAAACATATTACACACACCTTCCATGCATGTAATTTAAAACTTACAAAGCCTCCATGGAGATATACAGAGTAACTTATTGCAACCCCTCCATGCAGATATGCATGTTAAATTATGCCCCTCCCGCCATGCAGATATACAGGGTAAGATATTGCACCCCCTCCATGCAGATATATGGGGTAAATTATTGCAAACTCCCCAACCCTTAACACAGGCATTATTGCACACTTATACAAGGACTCCCTGCAACGATGGTAACAGTGACATATCCTCTCAGAACCCCCCCCCACACACACAGATGACATAGAAGGTAAACTATTACACAACCTCCATGCAGATATACATACATACATACATACCTTTTTGTATTACACGCCATCCATTTTTTTTTATTACACATCACTTAGCTTTATAGGGTAAACATTACACACACCCTCCATGCATACATTTTAAAACTTAGAGCCTCCGTGCAGACATACGGGGTAACTTATTGCGTCCCCTCCGTGCTGACATACGGGGTAACGTATTGCGCCCCCCTCCGTGCAGACATACGGGGTAACGTATTGCGCCCCCCTCCGTGCAGACATACGGGGTAACTTATTGCGCCCCCCTTCGTGCAGACATACGGGGTAACTTATTGCGCCCCCCTCCGTGCAGACATACGGGGTAAATTATTGCGCCCCCCTCCGTGCAGACATACGGGGTAAATTATTGCGCCCCCCTCCGTGCAGACATACGGGGTAAATTATTGCGCCCCCCTCCGTGCAGACATACGGGGTAAATTATTGCGCCCCCCTCCGTGCAGACATACGGGGTAAATTATTGCGCCCCCCTCCGTGCAGACATACGGGGTAAATTATTGCGCCCCACTCCGTGCAGACATACGGGGTAAATTATTGCGCCCCCTCCGTGCACAGATACGGGGTAAATTATTGCGCCCCCTCCGTGCACAGATACGGGGTAAATTATTGCGCCCCCTCCGTGCAGACATACGGGGTAACTTATTGCGCCCCCTCCGTGCAGACATACGGGGTAACTTATTGCGCCCCCTCCGTGCAGACATACGGGGTAACTTATTGCGCCCCCTCCGTGCAGACATACGGGGTAACATTGCGCCCCCTCCGTGCAGACATACGGGGTAACATTGCGCCCCCTCCGTGCAGACATACGGGGTAACATTGCGCCCCCTCCGTGCAGACATACGGGGTAACATTGCGCCCCCTCCGTGCAGACATACGGGGTAACATTGCGCCCCCTCCGTGCAGACATACGGGGTAACATTGCGCCCCCTCCGTGCAGACATACGGGGTAACATTGCGCCCCCTCCGTGCAGACATACGGGGTAACATTGCGCCCCCTCCGTGCAGACATACGGGGTAACTTATTGCGCCCCCTCCGTGCAGACATACGGGGTAACTTATTGCGCCCCCTCCGTGCAGACATACGGGGTAACTTATTGCGCCCCCTCCGTGCAGACATACGGGGTAACTTATTGCGCCCCCTCCGTGCAGACATACGGGGTAAATTATTGCGCCCCCTCCGTGCAGACATACGGGGTAAATTATTGCGCCCCCTCCGTGCAGACATACGGGGTAAATTATTGCGCCCCCCTCCGTGCAGACATACGGGGTAAATTATTGCGCCCCCCTCCGTGCAGACATACGGGGTAAATTATTGCGCCCCCCTCCGTGCAGACATACGGGGTAAATTATTGCGCCCCCCTCCGTGCAGACATACGGGGTAAATTATTGCGCCCCCCTCCGTGCAGACATACGGGGTAAATTATTGCGCCCCCCTCCGTGCAGACATACGGGGTAAATTATTGCGCCCCACTCCGTGCAGACATACGGGGTAAATTATTGCGCCCCACTCCGTGCAGACATACGGGGTAAATTATTGCGCCCCCTCCGTGCAGAGATACGGGGTAAATTATTGCGCCCCCTCCGTGCAGAGATACGGGGTAAATTATTGCGCCCCCTCCGTGCAGACATACGGGGTAACTTATTGCGCCCCCTCCGTGCAGACATACGGGGTAACTTATTGCGCCCCCTCCGTGCAGACATACGGGGTAACTTATTGCGCCCCCTCCGTGCAGACATACGGGGTAACATTGCGCCCCCTCCGTGCAGACATACGGGGTAACATTGCGCCCCCTCCGTGCAGACATACGGGGTAACATTGCGCCCCCTCCGTGCAGACATACGGGGTAACATTGCGCCCCCTCCGTGCAGACATACGGGGTAACATTGCGCCCCCTCCGTGCAGACATACGGGGTAACATTGCGCCCCCTCCGTGCAGACATACGGGGTAACTTATTGCGCCCCCTCCGTGCAGACATACGGGGTAACTTATTGCGCCCCCTCCGTGCAGACATACGGGGTAAATTATTGCGCCCCCTCCGTGCAGACATACGGGGTAAATTATTGCGCCCCCTCCGTGCAGACATACGGGGTAAATTATTGCGCCCCCTCCGTGCAGACATACGGGGTAAATTATTGCGCCCCCTCCGTGCAGACATACGGGGTAACTTTTTGCGCCCCCTCCGTGCATACGGGGTAACTTATTGCGCCCCCTCCGTGGAGACATACGGGGTAAATTATTGCGCCCCACTCCGTGCAGACATACGGGGTAAATTATTGCGCCCCACTCCGTGCAGACATACGGGGTAAATTATTGCGCCCCCTCCGTGCAGAGATACGGGGTAAATTATTGCGCCCCCTCCGTGCAGAGATACGGGGTAAATTATTGCGCCCCCTCCGTGCAGACATACGGGGTAACTTATTGCGCCCCCTCCGTGCAGACATACGGGGTAACTTATTGCGCCCCCTCCGTGCAGACATACGGGGTAACTTATTGCGCCCCCTCCGTGCAGACATACGGGGTAACATTGCGCCCCCTCCGTGCAGACATACGGGGTAACATTGCGCCCCCTCCGTGCAGACATACGGGGTAACATTGCGCCCCCTCCGTGCAGACATACGGGGTAACATTGCGCCCCCTCCGTGCAGACATACGGGGTAACATTGCGCCCCCTCCGTGCAGACATACGGGGTAACATTGCGCCCCCTCCGTGCAGACATACGGGGTAACTTATTGCGCCCCCTCCGTGCAGACATACGGGGTAACTTATTGCGCCCCCTCCGTGCAGACATACGGGGTAACTTATTGCGCCCCCTCCGTGCAGACATACGGGGTAAATTATTGCGCCCCCTCCGTGCAGACATACGGGGTAAATTATTGCGCCCCCTCCGTGCAGACATACGGGGTAAATTATTGCGCCCCCTCCGTGCAGACATACGGGGTAAATTATTGCGCCCCCTCCGTGCAGACATACGGGGTAACTTTTTGCGCCC
>NW_028318573.1:820000-868701 GCF_062004578.1 Staurois parvus | reverse complement strand
AATGGGAGAGGTAGGACCGTACAGTGAAGATCATGGGAGAGGTAGGACTGTACAGTGAAGATCATGGGAGAGGTAGGACCGTACAGTGAAGATCATGGGAGAGGTAGGACTGTACAGTGAAGATAATGGGAGAGGTAGGACCGTACAGTGAAGATCATGGGAGAGGTAGGACTGTACAGTGAAGATCATGGGAGAGGTAGGACCGCACAGTGAAGATCATGGGAGAGGTAGGACTGTACAGTGAAGATCATGGGAGAGGTAGGACTGTACAGTGAAGATCATGGGAGAGGTAGGACCGCACAGTGAAGATCATGGGAGAGGTAGGACCGCACAGTGAAGATCATGGGACTGGGAAAGTAGGGAAGTGGTTTACCAGGTGATTGGGGATATATAGGTTACATATAGGACACCTTCACACTTTGTCACGCAGTGTCAGGCGTTGAGCATTCATTTCAATGGGCTGCCCTATGTGTGCCAAATAAAGCAAAAAATCTTGTGCTCCTTTTTAAGCCTCAAGCTTTGCGTCTTCCTCCCGATTTTATGAATGCTTGCAAAAAGCAGAGATGAGCTCAGAAAATTGGTTCTCCTTCCCTGTCCAATCACAGGCTGGGGGTGGGCCTGCTGTCCCTGGCAAGCTCTACAGGCTCGGTGGAGCATTCTTTATTTCTGCCAATTTGTCCACCACCCATAAGGGCCATTTCCAGTGCAACAAAAGTGCATGAAAATTATTCCACTTTAAATCCCATTTAATTGTTCACTTTGCTGTGCTTTGTCCTGCATGCTGCATCTTTGGTGTGCTTTAAAAAAAAAAAGAAAAAAACAGTCGCCTCCCATTGACTTCTGTAAGAAACACGGCAAAATCGCATCAAAAATGCAGCAATGGTTGTTTTTCTACACCCCCTGACCGACCGCTCCCCCCCCCCATGTGCCCCCATCCCCCCTGGTGAGCCGGCAACATGATACTCTATTGAACCAGAATGAGAAAATATATTCATTTCTGTCTGTACGGCCTTTATCTTGTTTATATCAGTAGTTAAATGTCAATATGGCGATGGTTCCTGAAGAAGTGTCTCAAGTCCATGAAACGCGTTGCGCCTAAAACAAATGAGGCTAAAGTTTGCAAAGAATTGGATCATATGAGAAGAGATATGAGAACAGCTATCTACTAAGCAACTCATTCACTCCCTTATCATATCACGACTTGACTACTGTAACTCCCTCCTCACCGGCCTACCTCACCACAGGCTATCCCCGCTTCAGTCGATCCTCAATACTGCGGCCAGACTCATCCACCTTACCAACCGCTCCGTATCCGCCACCCCCCTCTGCCAATCCCTCCACTGGCTTCCGATTGCCCAACGGATCAAATTCAAAATCCTAACACTGACGTACAAAGCCGTCCACCATACTGCCCCGAACTACATCACTGACCTAATATCCAAATACAACCCAAAACGCCCTCTCCGCTCCTCACAAGACCTCCTTCTCTCTAGTTCCCTGGTCTCCTCCTCCCATGCCCGCCTCCAGGACTTCTCCAGGGTGCCACCCATCCTCTGGAACTCCCTGCCCCAACCCATCAGATTATCACCTACTCTCCTCTCCTTTAGGTGCACCCTGAAAACCCACCTGTTCAGGGAAGCCTACCCCGCCTCAGCTAATTGCCGATCTCCTCCACTCTTCCTACCACTCCATCCCCCACAGCTATTTCCTCCTGTGCCACCATCCCCTCCCTCCTAGATTGTAAGCTCCAAAGAGCAGGGCCCTTGAACCCCTTATGTATTGCATTGTATTGTTACTGTACTGTCACATGTTCTGTCTCCCATTGTAATGTACAGCGCTGAGCGAACTGTTGGCGCTTTATAAATACTGTATAATAATAATAATAATAATGCTGTTCCTTGAAGTTGTAAACTTTTTGCTTCTTATACTGTATTGTTGATGTGAAACACAATGATGTCACATATGTTGGATTTTGATATACAATAAATCATGTTTTTATGCCTATGTCGTGACTCAAAAGTCCCCATTCTTGGGTCTTCCTTCAGTTTAAAGCACCCACGGTTGTGTTTTTGGTGCGCCTTTTTGAGTAACATGTCTAATTTTCACAGCTGCATGCTGGGTAATTGGCACCCAGAAAATGGACCAACATCAAAATGCGGCAAACGCGTATCAAAAATGCATAAGTGTTTTGTCCATATTTTTGCAACGAAGCAATGTGAAATCACAAGGTACATGCTGAGAGTCGGGAATCCACAAAACACGATATGCGTTTTTGCAAATCACCTACCACGTTTTTAGGCGCCAGTGTGAAAGGACCCTTAATCTATTACTATTACCATAATAATAAACCAGCAACGCAGAGACTAATAAAAAAAAAATGTATTTGCACGGTATGTTTGCTGCCGAATTTTTAGTCCTTAAATCGTTTTTTTTGTTAGCTGCTTTCCGTGGGCTCAGGGACGCCAAACTACTTCCAGGCAGCGCGGATTTTATTATGATCTTTTATAGTGTATAATTGAGCATTTTAATTGCATTGTTGGCCATTAACTTGAAGAGAGAGAACGCAAGCTACAAAGATTGCAGCATTATTGCAAATAAAATCCATTGTTAAAGCGATAATGCAGAAAGGCGATGTAGCATTTGCGTGCGTGGGCGTCTGATCTATAAGAATTATTGGTGGGTATAATGTATGGTATTATACTTATAGGTATATGATAGGGGTGGGGGATAGAAGGGGGATCGATACTTGATCTAAAGTGACAAGTAGCAAGGGCTCTCCGTTTTCAGAGCTTCGTTTTTTTTTTTTTCCTTTTTTCCCCAGATATTGAACGGCAAATAGCAGCTTTTTAATAGGTGTTTAGTGCGTTCAAGCTGTGGGGGGAGAAAAGGAGGGGAGGCGGATGAATAGAGATCAATGCGGAATGGCAGGGAGAGACTGATCCTTTCAATTATGAATCCTCGAAATTTGATGATTGTTTTTTTCTTTTTTTTTTTTTTGCCTGTTGTCTCTCTAGTGGAATACTTGGTTATTGTGTCCTTTCTCAGTGTCCTCCCATGGATTTTTTGGGGCCTGCTGTAATTAACCCTTGGCTGTCGGGGAATTCTGCGAGTAAGGCGCCTAGTCCCCAATCGCCCATGTGTTGTTTTGCTGGTATAATTGGAGCCGAGTTTCACAAGGTGCAGATTTTGCTGTCATTAAGAGGCAAAAAGTGCAACAAATGTAAAATCAGATTCTTCTTATAGTCTGTACTGAAGGGAGAACCTGGAATTTTATTTAAGGACTTCAGTTGTTGCTATTCCATATTTTCATAAGTATTCATTTGTAGATTTGATCTCGAGTGGCCAGCTGTATTGCAAACAGATCAATAGGTACGTTTGATTAGCAGCTAAAGAGATGATGTCCATTACATGGTAAGCCACCTAGAAACTGTATTGTACAATCAGTCAGAGGAGACTGATAGACAAGCATTGGGAGACAGAGAGGCAAAGCATCTTCACTGCAAAAACTACCAAGCAGAAAGCAGAGTTGGGATATGAAATGGGCAAAGTACATACATACGTTACTAGATCACTACCATTGTCTTCCTCTCTTTTTGGTTACATTCACTCTTTATCAATTCTCTCTCTCTCTCTTCTATTCTGATTCTTTTATTTTCTCCTCTCTCTTTTGGATTACACTTTTCTTCAGTCTTTCATTTTTCCTATTTATTTAATTTTCCACTCTCACCTTTTTATCTTGCTCCCTTTTTATTTCTTTTTTTTCTACTTCTTCCTCTCTCTCACTTTCTCTTGCACTCTTTCTTTTTTCTCTTTCTCCCTCTCTCCCTCCCTCTCCCCCCCTCTCCCCCTCCCTCTCCCTCTCTCCCCCCTCTTCCCCTCCCTCTCTCCCTCCCTCTCCCCTCCCTCTCTCCCTCCCTCTCTCCCTCCCTCTCTCCCTCCCTCTCTCCCTCCCTCTCTCCCTCTCCCCCTCCCTCTCCCCTCCCTCTCTCCCTCCTCCTCCCCTCCCTCTCTCCCCTCTCTCCCTCCCTCCCTCTCCCTCCCTCCCTCCTCTCCCTCTCTCTCTCCCTCCTCTCCTCCCTCTCCCTCCCTCTCCCTCCCTCCCTCTCCCTCCCTCCCTCTCCCTCTCCCTCCCTCCTCTTCCCTCTCCCTCCCTCTCCCTCTCCCTCTCCCCCTCCCTCTCCCTCTCCCCCTCCCTCTCCCTCTCCCCTCCTCTCCCTCTCTCCCCCTCCCTCTCCCTCTCCTCTCTCCCTCTCCCTCCCTCTCTCCCTCTCCTCCCTCTCTCCCTCTCTCTCTCCCCCTCTCTCCCTCTCTCTCCCTCTCTCTCTCCCTCTCTCTCCCTCCCTCTCTCCCCCCTCCCTCCTCCCTCTCCCTCTCTCGCCCTCTCCCTCTCTCGCCCTCTCCCTCCCCTCCTCCCCCCCTCCCCTCCCCCCCTCCCCCCCCCCCCTCTCCCCCCTCCTCCCTCTCTCTCCCCCCTCTCCCCCTCTCCCCCCCCCCTCTCTCCCCCTCCTCCCTCTCTCTCCCCCCTCTCCCCCCTCTCCCCCCTCTCTCCCCCCTCTCTCCCCCCTCTCCCCCCCCTCTCCCTCTCTCCCCCCTCTCTCCCCCTCTCTCCCCCCCTCTCCCCCTCTCTCCCCCCCTCTCCTCTCTCCCCCCTCTCTCCTCTCTCCCCCCTCTCTCCTCTCTCCCCCCTCTCTCCTCTCTCCCCCCTCTCTCTCTCCCCCCTCTCCCCTCTCTCTCTCCCCCTCTCCCCTCTCTCTCCCCTCTCTCTCCCCTCTCTCTCCCCTCTCTCTCCCCTCTCTCTCCCCTCTCTCTCCCCTCTCTCTCCCCTCTCTCTCCCCTCTCTCTCCCCTCTCTCTCCCCTCTCTCTCCCCCTCTCTCTCCCCCTCTCTCTCCCCTCTCTCTCCCCCTCTCTCTCCCCTCTCTCTCCCCCTCTCTCTCCCCCTCTCTCCTCCCCTCTCTCCTCCCCTCTCTCCCCCCCTCTCTCTCCCCCCCTCTCTCCTCCCCTCTCTCTCCCCCCCTCTCTCTCCCCTCCTCTCCCCTTCTCTCCCCTCCTCTCCCCTCCTCTTCCCTCCTCTCCCCTCCTCTCCCCTCTCTCTCCCTCCCCTCCCCCCCTCTCTCCCTCCCCTCCCCCTCTCTCTCCCTCCCCTCCCCTCCCCCCTCTCTCTCCCTCTCCCCCCTCTCTCTCCCTCTCCCCCCCCTCTCTCCCTCTCCCCCTCCCCCCCCTCTCTCCCTCTCCCCCTCCCCCTCTCCCCCCTCTCCCTCTCCCCCCTCTCCCCCTCCCCTCCCCCCTCTCTCCCTCCCCCTCTCCCCCTCTCTCTCCCCTCCCCCTCTCTCTCCCCTCCCCCTCTCTCTCCCCTCCCCCTCTCTCTCCCCTCCCTCTCTCTCTCCCATCCCCCCTCTCTCTCCCCTCCCCCTCTCTCCCCTCCCCCTCTCTCCCCCTCTCCCCCTCACCCCCCCCCTCTCTCGCACGCTCTCTCTCTCTCTTGCTCGCTCTCTTTCGCTCTCTCTCGCGCTCTCCCTCTGGATCGCTCTCTTTCTCTCGCTTTCTGATTTTCTGTTGTGCTATTGCTATATCTCCATCATATTCACTCTTTCATTCTCATTTCCTTTTATTTGTTTTCTCTTTTACTCCCTCTTCTTTTCGTTCTCTTCTTTCATTTTCTCTCTCACTCTTTCATTCATTTTCCTCCATTCTCTCTCCTTGTTTTCTAATCCTTTTTTGTTCTCACTCTAGCTCTCAAATTCTTTCTTTTTCATTCTCTGTCATATTCTGATTTCTCTTTTATCCCACTCTCATTCTCTCTCTGTTTCTCTCATTCTCTCTCTCCCTCTCTCTCCCCCCCCCGCCCCCCCATTCTTTCTCTGATTTTCTGTTCTTCTTTATCAGTTATAGTAGCAAATCTGATATTTTATACATTACATATAATATTCTGTACATATGTTTTGTGGAATATGAACTGTAACTCCTCCAAAAATGTGTGTTGTAAAAAGTAAAACTGAGGCATTCACTTATCTACCATGTAAAAAAAAAAAAAAAAAAGAGAAATATTTTTGTAGGTGTCACTACTTGAGCCCTCTAGATGTATTTAGCATGAACAGAAATGTATTTTTAGGCAATTCACAAAATGGATTCAATGTGACCTCTCGCTCTGAAGCTTTTACGGGTGGGAAGCTCTATCATCTGCTGGGTTGAGGCAGTTGGAGGAATTTCGGGGACGAGGAGAGCAGCGCCTCGGTCTACGTTCCCCTCCTCCCAGCTCGATAGTGATGCAGTGCTGGGTTTTTGTTGTGCTGGGTGTCAGCCAGCTTCTGCCGTGGCTTTAGCGGAAAAGATAGCTGCTGTCTCATCAGTTATTTGATAGTCGTGAGGAGGTTAGCGTAATCCCCCTCCTTCCTCCAAACATTGCCCTCCCATGAGGGCATCCCAGGTGTTTGCCGAAAGAGGACACCACACATTGACTGTCCAGCACCAAGTCCCACTCTTTCAGTGCCAGGCAGACCAGCCTTGGTATGGGTATACATGATTATTCAGTTAGGTGATACAGAAAGGAGCAATGATTGTCAAAACTGGGTAAGCTATAGCGACCAATCAAATATAAATGTCCACTAGTCATCTGACAGGGAATCATGTGACTTGCCCAACTGCATGTTTTACAGCTGCCTGGAAGCATCACTGCCTTACATAGGACCCATCATACATAATTGTGAGCTAGTCATTGATTATTCAGTTGGGCCATTCTATAGTCATTGACTAATTAGTTTGGCCAGTCTTGTGATCTTGTTTTAGTGTTGGGATTACACTCTGTTAATGCTTTATATCAAGTTTTACTTGGATTTTTGTGTAATTCGCATGATATGATTCAGATCTACAGAGAAAGAACTTCAGTAAAGCAAAGAAATTCCAAATAAACTTAAGCCCATGAGAGCACCCCCCCCTTTGCATCAGGGTTCCTATCAGGGTCTGCCCCCCACATCAGGGTTCCCATCAGGGTCTGCCCCCCCCGCATCAGGGTTCCCATCAGGGTCTGCCCCCCCGCATCAGGGTTCCCATCAGGGTCTGCCCCCCCCGCATCAGGGTTCCCATCAGGGTCTGCCCCCCCCCGCATCAGGGTTCCCATCAGGGTCTGCCCCCCCCCGCATCAGGGTTCCCATCAGGGTCTGCCCCCCCCGCATCAGGGTTCCCATCAGGGTCTGCCCCCCCGCATCAGGGTTCCCATTAGGGATTGCCCCCCACCCCCTTTGCATCAGGTTTGGCCCCACCCCCCTTGCATCAGGGTTCCCATCAGGGTCTGCCCCCCCTTGCATCAGGGTTCCCATCAGGGTCTTTCCCCTTGCGTCACAGTTCCCATCAGGGTCCCCCCACACATTTGCGTCAGGGTTCCCATTAGGGTTCCCCCTTGCATCAGGTTTCCCAATAGGGTCCCCCCTTGTATCAGGGTTCCCATTAGGGCCCCCCCTTGCATCAGGGTTCCCATTAGGGTCCCCCCCTTGCATCGAGGTTCCCATTAGGGCCCCCCCTTGTGTCAGGGTTCCCCCCCTTGTGTCACGGTTCCCATTAAGGTCCCCCCCCTTGCAGCATCAGGGTTCCCATTAGGGCCCCCCCTTGCATTAGGGTTCCCATTAGGGCCCCCCCTTGCCTTAGGGTTCCCCCCTTGTGGCAGGGTTCCCATCAAGGTCCCCCCCACACTTGCGTCAGGGTTCCCACCAGGGTCCCCCCCCACACTTGCATCAGGGTTCCCACCAGGGTCCCCCCCCCCCTTGCGTCAGGGTTCCCATCAGGGTCCCCGCCCCCACACTTGGGTCAGGGTTCCCACCAGGGTCCCCCCCTAGCAACAGGGTCCCACCTCTTTCCTTAGTGTCTCCATCAGAGTGCTCCCCCCCCTTGCATCGGGCCACTGGCAGCAGGCAGGTTGTGACCCACGGGACATAGTTTGGGGACCCCAGGAGTAGAGTATTCAGCTGCCTGAAAAAAAGAAAAATTCTCTGTGGGATTAGTTGGTTTTATCTCAGCAGTCTGTAAGCACAGATTGTAATGTCTAATGTATATAAAATACCAAAATGTGAAAATATGGCGCTACAAGTCACTTCACAAATTACTTACAATGATTACACCAAAGGCTGGCTTCCCGAAAACTCTGTTTACTGTAGTCTCAGTAAATCTGTGCATAGTAAACTGCATCCTGAAAGAGCGGGTGGTCGGCTGTGCAGAGAAATGCGTACCATTTCACGCGGCGACCCCTCCGGCGTGGCTGAATGTTTTGCAGAATGCCAAGTCAGGGCACTTAAGAGGCGGGTTTGGAATAATGCGCACATTATGTCTCAAACAAGTGTCTGTTCACACTTTGTGAAGATACTCGGGACATTAATCAATCACCGGGAGCTGTCAGGTTTCTGACTGGAGACATGGAAAACAACTGGAGCCTGGCCAGTGCGGCTTTTCTCTGGGAGCGAGCAGCTGACGCTACTGCTAATACCAGGCTCTGTGTGCTTACATTCTGTGCACGGCATCCCAAGGCCACAAAGAAGCGCATACCTCACACATACACCAAGCAAGAAGCCATTTTGTTGGCCTGACCGGTGTTTAGTCTGTCAGCACGCTGACATCTGTTCTTAAGTGAACCTGTCACTTGAAAAACTTGTGCAAAGGTGAATTGCAAGATGATAGACGGCAGAAAAATGTCTGGTACACCTACCCTCATAGGGCATAATATGCCCCGTGTCAAAGTTAAGGCCAGTTGCCAACAGTGCAGTGCAGGAAGCTCTGCATAGGTCATCGTCAATCCTTGATGACCGGTCCCCTTCAAGACAAATTATGCATTTTTTTATGCATACATGATAAATTTCCTTTCCTTACGCTGGCGGCCAGTGGAGAATGGCCCCTCTCCTAACGCTGGTGGCCAGTGGAGAAAGCTAGAAAATTCTCATTGCTCAAGGAACCCTTAGCAACAACCTATGGAGGAAGCCTAGTATTTCACAGAGTCCTGGTTGAGAAAGTCTGTGGACTACTGTGATTTGTTGATTTGGCCAACCCTACTCAAACCCCATCCATCTTTTCCAGAGACCCCTAACCTCTTGCAACATGCCCCAACAATTGGGTATTTAATTTTTTTAATTTGTAGCTTATAGTGTAGACCATTCAACCCTTTTAACATGGGGAAAACCTTGAAATTTCAGGATTCAGGGAACCCCAGCTAATAACTCTTTTTACAGCCAACAGTACATTATTCTGAACAATGAACTGAGCTATAAAAATAAATAAAAGCATAAGGAATGAGGTGTGCCTGCTATATTTTGACACCCTCTCTATATGACAAAATTATATTTCAGTAATAATAATGGAATAGACAGTAAAAGCGGCCGGAAAAGAAACAGTAAAAATTGGTATTGTTCTCTTAGTGGTGAGTGAAATGGTCCCCTCATATTAATGGTCAGTGTAAAAGTGCCCCCTGATATTGGCGGCCAGTGGAGAAAGGCCCCCTCACATTGGCGGCCAGGTGGAGAAAGGCCCCCTCACATTGGCGGCCAGGTGGAGAAAGGCCCCCTCACATTGGCGGCCAGGTGGAGAAAGGCCCCCTCACATTGGCGGCCAGGTGGAGAAAGGCCCTCTCACATTGGCGGCCAGGTTGAGAAAGGCCCTCTCACATTGGTGGCCAGTGCAGAAAATCACTCTTACATTGGCGGCCAGTGGAGAAAGGCCCCCTCACATTGGCGGCCAGTGGAGAAAGGCCCCCTCACATTGGCGGCCAGTGGAGAAAGGCCCCCTCACATTGGCGGCCAGTGGAGAAAGGCCCCCTCACATTGGCGGCCAGGTGGAGAAAGGCCCTCTCACATTGGTGGCCAGTGCAGAAAATCACTCTTACATTGGCGGCCAGTGGAGAAAGGCCCCCTCACATTGGCGGCCAGTGGAGAAAGGCCCCCTCACATTGGCGGCCAGTGGAGAAAGGCCCCCTCACATTGGCGGCCAGGTGGAGAAAGGCCCCCTCACATTGGCGGCCAGGTGGAGAAAGGCCCCCTCACATTGGCGGCCAGGTGGAGAAAGGCCCCCTCGCATTGGCGGCCAGGTGGAGAGAGGCCCCCTCGCATTGGCGGCCAGGTGGAGAAAGGCCCCCTCGCATTGGCGGCCAGGTGGAGAGAGGCCCCCTCGCATTGGCGGCCAGGTGGAGAGAGGCCCCCTCGCATTGGCGGCCAGGTGGAGAGAGGCCCCCTCGCATTGGCGGCCAGGTGGAGAGAGGCCCCCTCGCATTGGCGGCCAGGTGGAGAAAGGCCCCCTCGCATTGGCGGCCAGGTGGAGAAAGGCCCCCTCGCATTGGCGGCCAGGTGGAGAAAGGCCCCCTCGCATTGGCGGCCAGGTGGAGAAAGGCCCCCTCGCATTGGCGGCCAGGTGGAGAAAGGCCCCCTCGCATTGGCGGCCAGGTGGAGAAAGGCCCCCTCGCATTGGCGGCCAGGTGGAGAAAGGCCCCCTCGCATTGGCGGCCAGGTGGAGAAAGGCCCCCTCGCATTGGCGGCCAGGTGGAGAAAGGCCCCCTCGCATTGGCGGCCAGGTGGAGAATGGCCCCTCTCCTTACGCTGGCGGCCAGTGGAGAAAGGTAGAAAATTCTCATTGCTCAAGGAACCCCTAGCAACAACCTATGGAGGAAGCCTAGTATTTCACAGAGTCCTGGTTGAGAAAGTCTGTGGACTATTGTGATTTGTTGATTTGGCCAACCCTACTCAAACCCCATCCATCTTTTCCAGAGACCCCTAACCTCTTGCAACATGCCCCAACAATTTTCATAAAGTGTCATTCCGTGGTAAACATCCAATTGGTGTTATTGTTTTATATATTCTGTCCTTCAATTTGTTATGCTCCAAAGCAAATATTCAGAACGGTAATCCGATATATATAAATGGGAGCTTTGTTCAGCTGGTTGTGTACTTTCATTTCTTACACCGACATTCTTAGACTGAAAAGTTGATTTAGTGGAGCACTGTGACTAGTGAAAACGGTTGGCTGGAAATAAATTAGTTTAATTTTTAATTGCATTGTCATTTACTGACAACATTGTGATGTATTTCTGCTGAAGGCTAGGTTTTGGTGGCCTGAATACATTTTTATAGTACCTATATCCTATTACAGCATTGTTGACAGTCTCCCACTCTAGGGGTGGCCATTTGTGCCATGGGGCAGCCATATTCCAGACCAAAGCAACTCCTTGGATCAAATTCCATGGGAAAAAGTCAAACTACAGTTAATAGTTAATAAATATATGGAAGAATTAATTAGAGATTGAGTTCAGTGTTTTCTGTTCTGGATTTGACTGACGGTATGTTAATGACATATGGCGGTGTACGCTAGGCCTGTGACCCAGTCTATTTAATCTCGCCATGCATTTTTCCAAGCTACTATCCATTAGCAGCTCTTATTAAATGGTCAACAGCTTTTTTGTCAGGCAAATCTAATCAGAACCTCTTTAGGATATTCTCTGCTGACTTTCTTGCAGCGTCTGAAATGAGAGAGACAGCCAGTAAATAATTGACGTGCTGTAGGTTATGTAGTTGCCTCTCGATCTATATCAAAGCTCTCCATGTGAGAATAGGACTTGTGCGCCATTTTTCCTCTTGTCCAGATGTGTCGTTATCGAACATTCCAAATTCTGACATTGCAGAAGAATTATGTAATTTTTCCCCTCAGTAGGACATTGTGATAATGCAGATGTGGGGCTTGAGCAAAGAAATATCTGACGGAAGAACTCCCCTTGGTGCTCAAACCGTCCAACTTTGTTCTTTCTTCCACAAAGACCTGTCTTTGGTGCTCACAACATGCAATTTTAGTCTCCCTTCCAGAAGAACTGCCCTGTGTGCTCACAACATTCAATTATATCCATCCTTCCAAAAGAATTGCCTTTGGTACCCACAGCATCCAGTCATATTTATCCTTCCAAAAGAATTGCCTTTGGTACACACAGCATCCAGTCATATTTATCCTTCCAAAAGATCTGCCCTTGGTGCTCACAGCATCCAGTCATATTTAGCCTTCCAAAAGAACTGCCCTTGGTACCCACAGCATCCAGTCATATTTATCCTTCCAAAAGATCTGCCCTTGGTGCTCACAGCATCCAGTCATGTTTATCCTTCCAAAAGATCTGCCTTTGGTGCTCACAGCATCCAGTCATATTTATCCTTCCAAAAGAACTGCCCTTGGTACCCACAGCATCCAGTCATATTTATCCTTCCAAAAGATCTGCCCTTGGTGCTCACAGTATCCAGTCATATTTATCCTTCCAAAAGATCTGCCCTTGGTGCTCACAGTATCCAGTCATATTTATCCTTCCAAAAGATCTGCCCTTGGTGCTCACAGTATCCAGTCATATTTATCCTTCCAAAAGATCTGCCCTTGGTGCTCACAGCATCCAGTCATGTTTATCCTTCCAAAAGATCTGCCCTTGGTGCTCACAGTATCCAGTCATATTTATCCTTCCAAAAGAACTGCCCTTGGTGCTCACAGCATCCAGTCATATTTATCCTTCCAAAAGATCTGCCCTTGGTGCTCACAGTATCCAGTCATATTTATCCTTCCAAAAGATCTGCCTTTGGTGCTCACAGTATCCAGTCATATGTATCCTTCCAAAAGATCTGCCCTTGGTGCTCACAGCATCCAGTCATATTTATCCTTCCAAAAGAACTGCCCTTGGTGCTCACAGCATCCAGTCATATTCATCCTGCAAAAAGAACTGTCCTTGGTGCTCACGGCATCCAGTCATATTCATTCCTGCAAAAAGAACTGCCTTTGGTACTCACATCATCCAGCCATAATCTTCCTTCCAAAACAACGGCCCCCCTGGTGCTCTCAGCATCCAGTTATATTTTTTCTATGGTGTCTGTTTAGTGCAGCTGGAGAGATGACCTTTTCCTTCCTATCCTGGACATGTAACAGGAAGTAAGAGAAAATCTCCCTGTAGTGAGAACAGGACATTTATCCCCATTGGAAGATATCCTTTTATCTTCTGTTCTGGTGGCAACTCAGAATTGTTTATTACTTTCTGTCCTAAAAGCAGTGGTCACCAGGAGAACTTGAGTGTGAGAAGCTCTCCAGTGAGGATGCAGAGGGTAATCAAAACCCAACAAAGGATCTATCCTTCCCCACGACATCATGTCTTCATCCAGGTTGGCTGTTTGCCAGTCTTTGGATCCCTGGCACCACCATCTTGGCTTGGTGAGCTGTGACTTCCTACTGTCTCACAGCCGGCTGTCCAGTGCTCATGTGCAAGATTGTGCTGCACTGTCAGATTGGTCTCGTGGCCTCCTGGTTAAGGGCCAAACTTCCGTATTTCTCAACTGTTGCAGACTTGGGAGCAGGTACCTGTCAGAAAAAGGTAACTGCTCCAAAGAAAAAAACAAACAAACAAAACTTCCCATATATGTTGGGGCAGGGAGGGGGAAGACAAATAGCTGTACTTTCACTTTTAAATCAGGGGTCCGCTTTGAGTAACACTTACAGTTCTTTTCTCTCCCCCAGCCAGTGATTGGACAGGAAAAGGAGAAGACTAATAAACTCATCTTTCTGTCACTTTGCTCTATCCTCCTGTCAGTGTATTCATTGTTAGCACTTGAGCACTCCCGCACAACTGATTGGCTCCTTGTTCTGCTTGTCCATCTTTCTGCGGGGGGACTAAAGAGGCTAATACCGAGTAATATTTAGGTGCATGCCCTACCCTTTAAAAAAAAAATGCATTTAATGTATTAATAATTACAGAGTTGCATTAATTGTGTCTTTTATATATCTGCTTGTAGTTGAGCTTTAATTGCTCTCCAGAGCTCTGTTAGAGGGAGTTCCCCCGGCTCCAATACTTCTTGGCCCAGGCACATTAATAAAGCATGCTGATTTGGTATGGTTAGTCATGTTATATAGGCATACTTCAGGCTGGATGCCATTATGTAGAGCAGTGGTTCTCAGCCTTCCTAATGCCGTGACCCTTTAATACAGTTCCTCATGCTGTGGTGACCCCCAACCATAACATTATTTACCCAGTAATTCTAATTCGTGAGTGTCATTTTACCTCCAATAATGCTGCTTTCAACACAGTAGCTGCTTTCAACACAGTAGCTGCTTTCAACACAGTAGCTGCTTTTAACAGAGTAGCTGCTTTCAACACAGCAGCTGCTCTCTACACAGTAGCTGCTCTTTACACATCGGAAAAAAGTGTTTTCTGATGGTCTTAGGGGACCCCTGTGAAAGGGTCGTTCGACCCCCAAAGGGGTCGCGACCCACAGGTTGAGAACCACTGATGTAGAGATCCAGAGCATTTCCAGGAACAGAAAAGGTATAAAAACTTCAGGTGAAGCGGCCCTCGCTCCTGGGAAGTGGACAACCCACTTTATACGGTACGTTCTATTCCCAGATTAAATAATATAGTTTTCTGCATTTATAAACTAGTAAACGTGTTTTCCTCATTTCCTATTAGAAAAAAAAAAAAAGAAATTGAGCTGTAATCGCTTCTCAGATTTGAAACGTGTAACTTGTTGTACATCGAGACTATAACGTTCCCTCTGGGGACACTTTTCCCAGACTAAATAAGCATTACATAATGTTTTCTTCCTACACAATTGATGTATTTGCAATAACTCTGAATGCTTAGGATTTGTACTCTTGCAAAAAAACTTTTTTTTTTACAATTGCAAATTTATAGAAGATGCTGATTCTGACATTTAAATCGTGCATTAATGCAACCTGGTAATTACGGCGCTAGCAATTAATCTTTCCAATGGCGTTAACTATTAGCCCAGGTTTGAAGAGAGCCAAAAACTTTTTTTTTTTTTCCCCTCCCTACCCCATCTGGACTTTTGCTGGAGGGGCCTCCAGAGGTTTGTGGACGTGGCGTCAGATTGCAGGTGGGCATGCATAGACTACCTTGCTAGACTGGCCTTCTAACACCGGTGCACGAGACCTCCTCACCCACAACCCCTGCAGTCTTGTACTATTGATTTCTCTAAGCCCTCGGTGTAGGCCTTTCCCAGAACCTGACCGTGTACTGCAATTGTAAGTGGTCTGCTTGTTTTCAGGAATACTAATGGCGTTCTGCCCTCCATAGATAAAAGCTGAGTAGAAAGATAAAGGTGAATGCAAAGCAGTGGAGTGGAATCCTTTTCCATTTCAAAACCCACAATTGTAAACCATAGGTTTTCTTTCAAGAACCTCTAATACACAGGGTGCAAAGGGTAGCACTGAAGTTTCGGTTTACATTCCAGTTGCATCAAAGCAAAAGGCGTGCAAACGTATTGTGGTTGGCTTTCAGAAAGTAGCCACATCCCATGCTAAAAAAGTCTGCCACTTGCCAGCATGCTGTAGAGGAGGACCCTTGCATTCTCTGTGAAAGCAGTGGTTTCTCTTCAGAGGTCCATCTGCCCCCTACTGAGTGAGACCTACAGCTTTGTAATCAGCAAATCGTGAGCTCCCTAAAATTGGAGCGCTCTAGCTCTCATGCAGTGAGGGTGTGTCCGACTTTGTCTGGGAGACCACTGCTTCCAAGAGTGGACTGACTTTCTCTATGTGGGAGCAGTGGTCTCTCTGCAGAGGTCTGCCACAGCCCCTGACAAGTTGGATTTATAACTCTTCAATCAGCAAAACATATGCTCCCTTTAATTGGAGAGACTCTTCAGGGGGCATGTGAGACCTCTTCAGACAGACCACTGCTTCCACAAGTGGGATGACACTGTGTGAAAGTGGCAGTCTCTCTGCAGAGGTCCAACATACCCCCATGCTATTTTAGATCTATAGAGTTCCAATCCACAAAACAAAAATGTTCCCTAAAATGGAGACCTCTAGCTCTGATTCAGCAGGGGGCATGTCAGACCTCTTCAGAGAGACCACTACTCCCACGAGTGGATGGACCCTTCCTTTGTGTGCAAGCAGTGGCCACTCGGCAGTGGTCTGAAATGCCTTCTACTGAGTCAGACCTTTAGCTCTCCAATTGGCAAAACTTGTCTCTGAATCCGCAAGGGGCATGTCAGACTTCTTCAGGGAGACCACTGATTCCACAGATGGACTGATCATTTTAGGAAGCAACCCGAATCCATGTCCTCTCTTTGACTCTTTATATGTTAGATTTATGCATCAATGTTTTTATTTCTCAGCATGTTTCGTTATTCTGGATGAAGGCCAGGAATAATGGCTCTGTCATTCAACTGTAGAAGAGGCCATAGGGGGTATACACTGATAGGCAGCTAAGAGTTATTTTGGTTCTCTATTCCTCTTTGGAAGATGACAGACTTCCGCGATCCATTTTCGTTTCTGTTGACAAGTCTACCGATGACGACACAGAAGGACCATGGAAGTGATTCATAGTTCTAGGAGACTGGATATTTGGGAACAGGAATTGATAAGTCACAAGTCATTTCCGGGACGCTGATGGCGGGCATGCTCAGGATGAGCGCAGGAAGCGGTCCTTCATGCATCTCATTCTTAGAATGCCGTTTGAAACCTGAAATATCAGGTCTTGCTTCTGTTCTAATTTGCATGCGTCTCATAAGTCAAGAATGTTGACACTTTCCATTGAATCAGTAATTGGATTCCTAAAGCATTCATTTTTTTCTTTCCTTTTTAAATGTTTTCCATTCTTGACACTAAGGTTTTTTCAGGAGATGGGGCAGTGGCACACAGTCTACAGAATTGCAGGTTGTAAAAATGTTGTCACCTGTGCTATACCATGCTGTCATATAACACAGCAGGATGAGTGTATGTATTACTTTAGAGCTCTTTTGTCTATTGCCTTTTAAGGCCCCAATTCCTTATTTAAAGGCCGGAAGGCCTGCCTTGGCATTGTACTTGGCACTTTATTTTTCACTGTTTATCACAGGTACTGGCACTGCATATGTGTCTGTTGTTTATTTCCCTTATGCACAAAAAGTGAAGGTTCAGGTTTTTGAGGCCTGCTCTGATGTCGGTGGGGAGGATCTATGGTCTTCAGATCTTTTTCTTCTCCACAGCTGGGGGTTCTGTCTTTGGGAGAACCCACCACCAAGTACTTGGAGGAACAGCTTCTTCGGGCTCTCTAAGGAATAGCGTCCACCTGGCTTTGGTTTAGGGTAGACCATTGAGTGCTTTGCCCCTGTCCAGGAGCCTTGCACTCTAGGTGGCTTCAGGGATGAGGCCCTTCCTCTTCGGGAGGTTTGACTTTTACTGTAACTTTGTGTTCATTTTTGTGTGCTGTGATTTCACGGTTCACTTATTTTAGTCACGGGTTCCACAAGCATGCACCAAGGAGTTGCAGAAAAAATTTTTTTATTAAAGGAACCCTATTTGGGGAAAAAATGGTATTCCCATAACTGTATGCAGTTATACAGGAGATTATAGTATTCAGTATACTTCTATGTATGTTGTTTTACATACATTTTTATGTTGATCAAACTGTCGAGCAAAGAAAAAAAATAAACGCCATTGGAGATAAACCTGGGTTTCGTCTGAACTTGTGTTCAGATCGAGCCTAGCTGGAAGGTGTCACTGACAACTGTTGGCCCAGTCAGCTTGGGCCAGAGCATTCCCTGCCACTCAGTGGCACGTGCACAATGGGGGGGTGCTCATGACATGGTTGACCTTGATCTAATATGACCAAACTGGCTCATCCCTAGTATGCACTAATTTTGGTTGGAGATCGTTTTGGTTCCTTTACTTCCTTCTCGCCATAAGTTGTATGGCATGGGTGCTCAACATGTGGTCCTCCAGGTGTTGCAGAACTACAAATCCCATGAGGCATTTCAAAGCTGACCGTTACAAGTATGACTTCCAAAGGCAGAGGCATGATGGGACTTGTAGTTCCACAACAGTTGGCGGGCCACAGGTTGAGCGCCCATGCTGTATGGTTATACCGCCTTGTTGTTTCCCAAGGCCTAAACCATGGAAGTCATGATTTCCAAACACTGCTGTGGTGATGGCAAAAAAGCCTGTAACAGCTTTTTGCAGTTTGGAATTAATGAATATTGGGCCAATGGGGTATAAAGCAATACCTTTCTGACTCGCATAAACAAGGCTTTAATGTGAGATATTTATATTACCAATCAGCCATAACTTTATGGCCATCCACCATAATCCATAGGGGCACAAAGTCCACTAGACTTTTGAAGGTATGCTGTATTATCTGGCACCAAGCCATCAGTAGCAGATCTTTTAGGTCCTGTAGGTTGTGATGTGGGGCCTCCATGGATTGGACTTCTTTTTCTAGCACATCCCAGAGATGCTCGATTAGATTGAGTTCTGAAGAATTTGGACGCCAAGTCAACACTTTGTGTCCCTCAAACAATTCTTGAATATATTAGACCAGGCCACCTTCTTCCATTGTTCCGTGGTCCAGTTCTTATGCTCACATGCCCATTGTAGGTGCTTTTGGCTTAGGGCATGGGTCAGAATGGCCAATCTGATTGGTCTGTGGCTAGGCAGCCCTGTATGCAACAAACCGCCATGCACTGTGTGTTTTGATACCTTTCAATTGGAACCAGCATTAACTTTGCAGTTTTGAGCTGTGGTAGCTCTGCTATTTGATCATACTGTTTTATTGTGTTTTTTTTTTTCTTGCCAGCTTGGACTGCATTTTAAATGTGTATTTTTTTTAAATGTAGATAATTAAAACAGAAGAAAAAGGGAATAAATGGGGCAAATACTATCATTCCATGTGTTAGCAGCATTTGGTTATTAGAAAAAAATATTTTTCCAGTAGTCGTCCTTTAATATCATTCCTTAGTGCACAGATGAGAGTTCCTGCCGTCTCTAGGGAACAGACGGGCTTTTGCATCATGTGTACTTGACTATAAGGAGCCCCCTATATATTCTATTATTGTTCTTCTCTCCAGCAGCGATCAAGTGAGATTCCTCAGTAACAAGCCACAGCTCTGAGGAAATGACTCTCCGCCTCGAGGACCAGCAAAGAACCCAAACTCTTCCTGTTTGGAGCCTTCTAGGCCTCTGCGGCTCGGAACCGCCGGGACCTCTAGATTTTATTGGCGTTTAATTGATTATGAGGAAAGAAAGAGGGAACACGAAGAGGTTTTATGGATGTTCAGATACAGTAAATGGGCCAGACACGGCTCAGCATCCGCGTTCCCCTCTTCCACCCCTCAGAAAACCTTTTTAGAGATTGTTACTGCAGCCTCTACAACCACACCGTAAATGTCATGAATTTTTATTGCCCTATTTCATCTCACTTTGCGTCCTTGTAAAACTGGGTCCAGTACATTGTTTTTTTTTTTTCTTCTTGTCTTTGATCCTTTTACATTGTCTTAATCAGGTCTCTGTTACCAGTGGCTCTAGAAGTTTACTGAAATGCCTCCAAAGAGGTGGCGACCATTTTTTGAGTTGAACCAACAGTATCCAAATAAACTACAACATTTTTTGGTGGGGAGGTGAGCGGGGAGGTTTGACACCATCACTTGGGGCCTCATGACTGAAAGTGTGACCTATGCTGTATCAAACCAAAGACTTGCAATAGAATTACTGTGTATGTTCTGGCCATACTTCTGCAGCCTATGTGACCGGGTCAAATCTTGACTGACCAAGGTTTAGTGATGGCAATGAATATAGATGCTGGGAAATGGAGGAACTTTAGACCTGAGTGAAGGGAACTTTTGGCAGAGACCCATAGTGGGCTTCTTTATTTTAGACCTGCAAGCTGTACTTTAGGCTGGTTGACATGCATCCCTGTAATAATGCTAGCAACAGATCAGGAGAACGTTTTGTCCCCTAATCTTTTACTATGTACATGACTGGCATCTAGGTTAGCGGTTTGGGTAGGACCTGCTAGCGGTTTGGGTATGACCTGCTAGCGGTTTGGGTAGGACCTGCTAGTGGTTTGGGTAGGACCTGCTAGTGGTTTGGGTAGGACCTGCTAGTGGTTTGGGTAGGACCTGCTAGCGATTTGGGTAGGACCTGCTAGTGGTTTGGGTAGGACCTGCTAGCGGTTTGGGTAGGACCTGCTAGCGGTTTGGGTAGGACCTGCTAGCGGTTTGGGTAGGACCTGCTAGCGGTTTGGGTAGGACCTGCTAGCGGTTTGGGTAGGACCTGCTAGCGGTTTGGGTAGGACCTGCTAGCGGTTTGGGTAGGACCTGCTAGCGGTTTGGGTACTGACCTTGCTCGTGCCTTGGGGTACGACCTCTTAGGGGTTGGGGTACGACCTCTTAGGGGTTGGGGTACGACCTCTTAGGGGTTGGGGTACGACCTCTTAGGGGTTGGGGTACGACCTCTTAGGGGTTGGGGTACGACCTCTTATGGGTTGGGGTACGACCTCTTAGGGGTTGGGGTACGACCTCTTGGGTGGTGACCTGTTTGTGGTTCCGGTCTAAGCTGCGATGAAGAACCAGATTTGAATTTCAAATGAAAAAAGCAAGCAGTAAAACCTGATGTTGGGTAGTGTTATAAATTATTTTAGCTGTGAGTGAAATTCTCTTTTAAGAATTAATGCTTTAAAGTTTTACCACTTTAGCAAATCTTGGAAATTGATGGTCCAATTTTCTGCAGTTATTGGTTTGGCAAACAAAATGGTGGTCTTCCTCCGCACCAAGTTGCCTCCATAACACATCCCTGCTCGCCTCTTTGATTCTGTTATTTCCTCACTACCTCCTTCTTTCTCCAATTACTCTTTATAACTTTTTTGGTTGGGTTTTTTTTGCCATGTTATACCCCAGCCTCCCATTTTCCTTCCTTAATTTTCCATATTTATTCCCCCCCACCCCCACCTCCTTCGTTGTATGCCGTTCTTGTTTTCAGTCTTCTCTTCCCCTTTTTAATCTGCAGCAGATGTGAATCCCAGCCCATGCATGTATGTATGTGTGCAATTACCTTGTATATTTATATCTCTGGGCAGCCGAACAATACCGGCGTTTGTCTGCTCTGCTTTTGTTGTGTGTGGGATAATTGCAATTTATCTTCATAATAAGCCGAGAGTGAATGAAAATATGTGAAGTTGTGGAGACAGACGGACGTTTTCGAGGAGCCTTGGCGGATACCATGCGTGTTTGAATGTATAGTGTAGGACTGCTTTGCCAACTTTCATCTTAAAGAAAAGCCAAAAAAAAAAAAAATTCTACTTACGCTAATGAAATAAAGTTTTGGATCTATACTTCTGTTACTGCACTGAAATTAAAATTTTCACTTAAGAGCATAAAAATTGCTACATAAAAGGAAATAATTTATGCTACTTTTGAACATTGCGGGACCATGCAGTTTCAATTATGACAGGTCTGGATGTAATTTCTCGCTGGGCAAAGCAAAAATTAATTTTGCATTTTTAATTTTTTTTTCTTTTTCTAGTCACGAATCCTTTTTCATGCTGTTGTGTCCACAGGGGGGCACCCTGTATAATTTCAGTTTAGCTGGAGACCGAAATGTATTATATTGTAGGTATTTATATGCAGGTGCCGTCAATTTACACAGCGCCTTTGCATGCTATTCATTCACATCAGTCTCTGCTCTCAAGGGGTGTACAATCTAAGGTCCCTGTCCTACATTCATACAGACACATACTAGGGTCACTGTAGACAGGAACTAATTAACCCACCAACATGAAGTGTAGAATGAAACCCACACAAGGAAACTCAAATTCCTTGCATCTTGGTTGGGATTTGCACCAAGGACCCCAGTGCTGCAAGGCAGACGTGCTACAGCGGAGCGTCAGCCCCCGTTACCATAAGGCAGCTTAAGCGCCAGGATGATGGGGGCATTAAATATTGAATCCCAGCCACATGCTGGGGATTCAGATTTTTGCAGTGCTGCAAACATTTATTTTTTTTACACATTTCCGGCTGTGGCAAAATGTACCTTCGCATGTGTATACAAATGTTTTTTTTTAACTGTCCCTGCTTGGTCTGGATCCCTCACCTCCTCCTGTGCCGCTATTATGGTCCTGGCTTAGTCCTCCGGCACATCTGTGCATGCACACTGGCATCTTTCTTGCGCACAGGCAGTAAATAGTGTTTTTGAGTTCCATGCTTACTCATCTTTGCGCATGCGTTGGAAAACACCGGTGTATGGGGGAAATTCCACGCAGGCAGATATGCTGCAGGGCTGTCGGAACCTGCAGCCCTGTAGCACATCTACGCAGGGGAGGGGGCGGGCGACACACACACTTTAAGGAGAAATGAGGGGGAGGATGCAAAGCTATCTGAGATTCGTTTTAGGGTGAAGGTCTTTGTAACGGACCCCAGCCACCCACGACATGGGGTAGCTCTGTCAAGAAGCTAATTCTCAGGCTCTGGAACACGAGACCGGTGGCTCTGGCTATTGTTACCCCAAGATCCAGACAACACCAGATTTGAAGTAAGCCAGAGGTAGACTAGTTTATTTTAACACAGATACAAGATATATACACTCAGGGGACAGTCCCCCCTCCCTGAATAATGACACAGGGCGGGGCAATCTACATTTAGTAACAAGAGACACACAAGTATTCAAACTTCACTCCAGCAGACAGTCCCATCAGGAGGGAGGGCTGCTGGAGACAACCCCCCGCACTAAGCTAATACACACAAACACATACATCCCATAATAGTTTGCTCCCAAGCAAGGCAAACAATAGAACAATGGGATGCAGCCACACAACACCAAACAATCCACAACCCCCCCACCCCACCTATCTACTAGACATGTCTACATATCAGGACAGATCACCCCGTACCCCTAACAGGCACAGGGTGACTTACACATAAGAGGGATATGGGGAGCTGAGACAGGGGTCTCCCCACCTCTCCAAAGTGAGCTGTGTTCCATGGGCCCCCCACCCAAAGTGACTCCCATCACAGTCTGCTTAACCAGTATGCCACCTTGCTGGCAACAATGGCTTGTGTAAATCTGAACTGCTGAATGAATGCAGCTCTATATTCATTAGTATATCAGTAAATGCATTTTTATTTTTAAGTACCAGCACTGTAAGTACCTGAACATGACCTGGCATGAGCTGCTTGCAGTCCCTGTACAGTAGAGCTCAGACTGGGAGAGCGAGAAGCAGCATAAGGAGCCAATCGGTTGTGCTGCAGTGCTCGTGTGTGAAGAAGCATCTGGAATAGGAGGAGAGAGCAGAGAGATGAGCTCATCAGTCTGTTGCTTTTCCTTTCACTGTCCAGTCTCAGGCTGGGGGGGAGGGGCATAGTCTATAATGTAGAATTGTGATTGCTGCAATCCTCCCACCTTATAATAATGATGAGATGGCTGTACCTGCGCTCAGGCCATAGCCGCACAAGCTGTCAGGCAAACTTCAAAAGAAAGGATCAGCAATATGGTATATGATGTTAATAAAATCTTCTTTATTACAGATCCATCAGGATAAAGAGGGATCCAATAAAAGGGGGGATCCAATGTACAAGAAGGATCCAATAAAAGGGGGGATCCAATGTACAAGAAGGATCCAATAAAAGGGGGGATCCAATGTACAAGAAGTGTTGACGCGTTTCAGATTTGGAGAAGGGAAAAAAACTATAAATGTTACTAAACAGCAATAGAGAAAAATCAGGTCTCCTGCCCTTCCAGACAGGGCTGTGCTGTGTTGCAGAACTGTAAGTCTCAGGACTGGATGGACAGAAATGCAAACCGTTTGGTGGATACAGCAACTCACATGTGTGTGTTTAGCGGTCTGCCTTAAGACCATCTTTAAATTATTACAGAGATGCATTAGGCCGGGTTATCTAATGTCGGTCACACATCCATAGATCGTACATCAAGAAATCCCGCTCCTAATTAGATTATGGGAAGCATTGGTTATGCTGCGGGTGTTTCCTGGCGCTAGTTATTTTCCACCTTTTTTGATGTCACATTTATGGAGGGGAAAAGGTGTAATAGGCAAACATTTGTTTTTAATTTGTGTTTTAAGCACTTTCTATTTTCGCGTGCCATAAAATATCAGCATTTCAAAGGCCCCACAAATTAATTGAGCTCTATTTATCTGCAGAGGAACACGTTTTGGTCTTATAGGCCGCTAATGGTTTATCGCGTTGCATTTATAGCCCTTTTGTTGTGGGAAGATTCAGCGTGGTTGTTTTATATATTTATTTCCCAGGCCGATTTTTATTTGTTAGTTTTATCTGATGTGTGGCTTATTTTAATTATTCTTTCACGCGCCGGGTCTTTTTATGGAAAAGTAGTTTCATCTGACCGCTACAAAAATGTACAGCACACCCACTTTTTGGGGATAATGTTTTGTTTCAAGTGTACATGTATATCTGTGTGCATATTGCAAGTGTATGTGTATATATATATATATATGTGTGTGTGTGTGTATGTGTATATATATATATATATGTGTGTGTGTGTGTGTGTGTGTATGTGTGTGTGTGTATATACGACGGGGTTTAGGGTCATGTGATCACCATGACACGCCGTCATGGAGGTCACATGATCGGGAAAGGTCCCGATCAAAAGAGGAGATCGGGACCTTTCCGTGAGTACCAGACATGTGCACTGGGAGCGCTCAGGGCACGAGCTCTCAGCACATGTGTTTCTTAATTGCACATAAATGTGTGGCCGCTCGGCGTCAAGGCCCAGACACCGGGAGGCCGAACATTTGCATGTGGCCGGCGCCAAGAGGTTAAAGGCGAGGTACACTCAAAGCTCTTTTGGCTGTATTTCTCCTGTGAATCACAGGAGTGCAGTCGGTTTGGCACTCCTGTGACCCGTTTTCAGCTGACAACGGGCTGAAGGCTTCTGTCGGCTGACGTCACTCAGCTGGTCCAGACTGGGGAAAGATCCCAGCTTTAAAGTCGGTCTGAAGGCCGCTGTCGGCTGACATCACTCAGCTGGTACAGACTGGGGAGAGATCCCGACTTTAAAGTCGGGATCCACCCCAGAGTCTGGAGTAACACCTGGTTCAGGCTCTCAGCGAGCCACTGAGAGCCTGAACCAGCTACTCCCTCCCCCTTCACAGCCCTGCACTCGTCGGGGGGGGGGGCAGAGCAGACAGCGGTGACGGACAGTCACCACTCTGCTCAGAGTGGCTTTAATCACTGAGTTCTTACACTTCGAGCCGGCGGGGGACAGATGCTGCATCCACCTAGGTAAGTTTAACCGGTTCCCACCTGGCCTATGGCCGAAACCCTCACCGCTCGAGGTGGACGCCATATGGCGTCCTTTTGGGCAAGCGCAGTTTGCATGTCCGCAGAGCGTGATCTGTCACTGGCCGTGTACCTCAGTCATGGCCGATGACAGATCTGAGTAGTGGCCCCGTTGCCAGTACCATGTGACCTGCTGTGACCAATCACAGCAGGTCACATGATCTGTACTGTCCTGACATTTGGGGGATATCTGTACTGTCCTGACATTTGGGGGATATCTGTCCTGTCCTGACATTTGGGGGATATCTGTCCTGTCCTGACATTTGGGGGATATCTGTACTGTTCTGACATTCTTGGACCTCAAGAAATTAGATTGGCCGTCAGTACTTCAGGATTGATCAATTTTCAGATCTATACCATAGTTTGTGAACTCTATAACTTTCCTACAAACTAAATAATACATCCTAATTTGGGTTATTTTCACCAAAGACATGTAGCAGAATACATCTCGGCCTAAATTTATGAAGAACAATTATTTATTATTAAAAAAATAAAAACCCCAGCGGTGATTAAATACCACCAAAAGAAAGCTCTAGTTGTGTGAAGAAAATGATAAAATTTTAGTTTGGGTACAGTGTTGCATGACCGCGCAATTGTCATTCAAAGTGTGAGAGCGCTGAAACCTGAAAATTGGCCTGGGCAGGAAGGGGGTAAAAGTACCCGGTATGGAAGTGGGTAATTGGGTAAAAAAAAAAAGTTCACACTACTATTTTAATGCAGCGCTTTACATACAGTACATATATAGTACGTTCACATTAGTCTCTGGCCTCAAGGAGCTTACAATCTAAGGTCCCTGTCGCACATTCATTCATACATACACATACTAGGGCCAATATAGGCAGGGACCAATTAACTGACCAACATGTCTTTGGAGTGTGGGAGGAAACCCACGCAGGCACAAGGAGAACATGCAAACATACTACCAGAAAAATGTCGGCACTGTGCAGAGTCACTGGTCAGTTTAAAAATGGAAATGCTTTACAGACTGCAACAGATGTGCAGAAAACAGACCACCCAGGCACACGCCACGCACACCATAGATACCTGGGGGTGCCCAAATGATATTTTTGGCTGCTTGTGGTAATGAAAATATGTTGCTCCTTCTTTCACTAGCACTTATTTACTGTGATTTGGCGTTCCGGCAGGCTGGTGACTACGTACAGCGTGCATGGCCTGTGTGGGTCCCGCTTGTCGCTCATTCTGTCGCTTTTCATTCTGTTACAATAAAGCGCAGTATTCTGATACGACAGCTGTGGGAACTCAGACAGTCAATCGTGTGTCCACCTCCGAAGCTTATTGTGAACCCTGGATGGTGTTTCCTGCCAAAGTCTGATGTAATTCGCCATATTTAGCAGCCCGACCCCTGGGGCGAGGGGTGACACCGAGGGCAGCCAGTTGGGCGATGGTAACGTCTGGAAGCCCCAGCCGGGGACAGGATCCATACGGTTTTCTGAGGCATCTTCAATTTCCCCCGGCTGTGCGATCTCAGCAGAATGGTGATAATTCATCGTCGTCCTATATTAGAGGTGACCTTGGCGGGCAGCTGGGAAAGGGCCAATGAACAGGTTATTATTTCCCACTGTTAAGCAGTTCTATTACACTCTTAATAAATATTGCTTGTACAGATCCCTGAAGTGCACAGAACAGCACCTTGTGATGTGGTCTGTAGGCTGGACTCCGAAAACAAAAAATAGATTGATATGCTGAATAGACCCAGAGGATCTACCAAATGCATTTATTAGAGAACAATTTAGTGCGCTAAAGCAATCTTTTAAAAGGAATATCTTAATCGTACAGTTCAGGACGCAGGCCGAGTATTCATAGACCCTGGTTTATAGGCTCATACATTCAGGTAATTGGCAAAGCTTTGGAGGACATGCCGATGAGCTCATCTCCTGTAACCCCACCCCACTTGCAACTCCTCAGTTTTTTGCTAGTGTCCTAAGGTGATGGAACGCTTCTCCCTTAACGAGAATTTACTCTAAGCTTTTTAGTTTGTTTTTTTATCTTCAGATTCTTTATTCAACTCCTCCCTGTCTTCTGATGTAACAGTAGATGCAGTGCATCCTGGATCAACGCAACCTCCGTAAAACCTTCAGAGAAGTACCCAAACTGCACACAGTAGGGATGGCCTTTAATGTTTTTGATACTGGATCCTCGGCAGTTTATGGGTGATTACACACGTTGCACAAAGTGCTATACTGGTCCAGGGCCTTAGTCCATCACTGTGGAACCCAGACCCTGAAGACCACTTCAGGGGTACATCCACCATGACCGATGAAGCCTGGACTCTATATAAGGACTAGTGAACAAATGCTGTCAAATCCTGTTTCTATCTGACATTGAAAATCTTGTATGAGACAATGGTGGGTTTGTAGGACTTTACTGATTCGTGGTGGTTGGGTCAGCATTTGTGGTAGCCTTCATTTGAAAGTGTACCTGTCACCATTAGGGCCATCTCACATTAGCAATCATAATGACAGCGGCACTAATCTACACCTTCAATTTCATTCCCTTATTGGCTGCAGAATCTCAGCAACAGTGGAGACGCCTGATTGATTCAGCTGTAGCAGCTACTCCATCGTAGACTGCAAATACCTCCACTCCAGTGATGCCACCTCCCTTGCTAGAGCCGACATCTTTTCTCCATCATCTTCTAAGTTGAGCGTCTTTGGCTTTCTTAGTTGGTCGGCGCTGATTACATAAGTTCTGCATAAGCGCACAGGAGTTAATTCATCCTGACACCGAGGTGTGCCGAAGATATCCAGTACTGTGCAAAATTTTAGGCAGGTGTGAAGAAATGCTGTAAAGTGAGAATACTTTCAAGAATATATATTTTTTATTCTTTTTTTAAATTTTTACAAAATTAAAAGTAAATGAACAGAAGAGAAATCCAAATCAAATCAAAATTTGGTGTGAACGCCCTTTTGCCTTCAAAACAGCATCAAATCTTCTAGGTGCACACAGTTTTTGAAGGAACTCAACAGGTAGGTTGTTCCAAACATCTTGGAGAGCTAAGCACAGATCTTCTACGGATGTAGGCTGCCTCAAATCCTTCTGTCTCTCCCCAGACATGTAATCCCAGACAGACGCGAGGATGTTGAGATCAGGGCTCTTTGGGGTCCAGACCATCGCTTCTAGGACTCCTTGTTGTTCTTTACACTGAAGATAGTTTTTAAAGTAATGCCCGCAGCGAAAAAAAGAAGAAAAGAATTAGCGCAGGGCAGGCATGACTAGGCCCAGAGTGGGAAGGAAGACGTGTAAGGATTAATGATAGTATTAGGGTGGTAAAGGATAGCTGGGGGATCTGGTTGGTAGAGAAGAGCGTAGGTGGGGTCTCCTGCACTTTAGGGTGGGGTGTCCTGGGGAGGGGCGTCAGTTGGGAGCTGGATGTGGGAGAGAGAGCTTCCCTCCCGCCCTCCCTGTTTGGTGTGTCGTGTTCCTCCTGGGGGGGGTTATTTTGGTTCCTGGGCGGTTGTTGGTCTTTGGAGGCGGTTCTTATCTTGGAGGTACAAAATGATGTGGGACCCATCGTTGGTATGGTGTGCCCGGGAACATTCCAGCTAACCAAGGTTTAACTGGAAGGTGGTGGTGCTGCACTTCGGACGGTATGGTTGTCTCCGAGCTGATTGGTTGCAGCTGGAGGCCTAGTGGAATATGGTTGTCCGCAGGTGCATTTCGGATCGTTTTGGGGGTGCCTTCAAAGACCAACGACAACTCTTTATGTTTTCTGTTATAAGGAATGGTTGATGTGTTTAAACTTGATTTGTTAATAAAAGGCCGTGTTGGCCATTTTACTCCAAAATTGGGGTCATGTTTTCTGTAAGTATAGTAAGTAAAGGGGATTGGTATGGAAGGGTAATGGTGGTGTAGTGGGGTCTGGATGAACCTATCTCAGGTGCACTAGTCATGACATTGGCTGTATGTTTGGGGTCGTTATCCTGCTGCAGAATTAATTTGGGGCCAATCGCATCCCTCCCTGATGGAATGGCATGATGGATAAGCATCTGCCTGTATTTCTCAGTATTTCTCAGCATTAAATTGAAATCTAAATAGAGAAGCAGCATTGTTTTTGGGAAGTTATCAGCTCACATGGTTTCTGCACTTATCAAACACAAATAAACCAACCAAAAAACTAATCCAGTGTTATAATTAGCTCATTACCACCAGCCCTTTAAAGGGTTCTTAATGATGGAAGCCGACAGGTGGACTCCTATCATGTGAGCATCGTGGTTGGCTGCAATATTGGTCACTTGATCGGGATCCCGGTCTACTGGCATAAACTGAGACCAGGAGCATTTAGTGGCAGTGCTGTCACTGTGCTGGGAGTGCCCAGTGAGTGGATCTCAGGACAGAATATCGTCACCAGCTGTATGCATATATACAGTATGTGGCAGCACGGTAATAAAGCCCACCGCCGTACTACAACATGTATGCATACAGCCAGTGGCAAGGTAACAGATCAATAGGGAGCAAAGAAGAAAAGTTTATTAAGAAAGGCCCTGAGTAAAAAGAAAGAAGACCTGAATGAAGGGCCGGCGTGACAGGGGTTAAAGGGGGTTGGGAGAGGAGAGTCCCGTTAGCTAAAGGGGGAGTCTGAATTTATTTATTTCAGGTACTTATATAGCGCCGTCAATTTACGCAGCGCTTTACATATATATTGTACATTCACATCAGTCCCTAACCCTCAAGGGGCGTACAATCTAAGGTCCCTAACCCTCAAGGGGTGTACAATCTAAGGTCCCTAACCCTCAAGGGGTGTACAATCTAAGGTCCCTAGCTCACATTCATACATACACATACTAGGGACAATTTAGACAGGAGCCAATTAACCTACCAGCATGTCTTTGGAGTGTCGGAGTACCCGGAGGAAACCCACGCAGTCACAGGGAGAACATGCAAACTCCAGGCAGGTGGTGCCGGGGGTTGGGATTCGAATCAGCGACCAGAGTACTGCCAGGCGGTAGTGCTAACCATTTAGCCACTGTGCTGCCCTAATGGTTTTAACCCCTTCATGCCGGCACCTCCCGGCCCTTTAATAGTTTTAGAAGCCGGGGGGCAGGGTTTAGGATTATGTCACCACTGTAACGCTCCATCACGGCAGTCACATGATTGGGAAAGGTCCCAATCAAAAGAGGAGATCAGGACTTTTCCGTGAGTACTGGACATGTGTGCTGGGAGCCGGGACGCCGGGAGGCCGCACATTTGTGTTCGGCCGGCGTGAAGAGGTTAAGGAGGGAGCGGGTGGAGCTGCAAGGGGTGGTCTGACGGGGTGTGGCAGGGGGTCTTCAGTCTGAAGAGAGTTTTCACAAGGCAAACTTCCCTCCTGCCTGCCTGTTGTTTTATTATTATATGGTTTGTTTTGGTGGTGGTTGTACCAGTTAGCGCTGGGGATGACCGGCGAGGTGCAAGGTCCTTCTTGGTTAATGTGGGCACAAGAAAGGCACTGAGGTACAGTTTCCAGTTGTTCTGGTGGGGGTATCTGCGGTGGTGTCTCTTGAGTCGGTGGTGTTGTGGCTGGAGGCCTAGTTAAGTAGGACGCAGATATTCGTTTTCTTGGTGCCTGCTGGAACCTTGAAAAACGTGTGTTATACTATGTTTCTGTTATTTAAATGTTATTTATTGATGGTTGTAATAAAAGGCCATTTTTGGGCCATTAACTCCAGTGTGGTTACTTAGGTTAAGGATGGGGGGTAGGTTTTGGTTCAGTGGGACTGGATCAGCCATCTTTAGTCCCCTGGGCATGGGTTTTCATACCCTTTAATGTCAGAAGCGTCTAAGCACATATATGTAAGCAAATAGATGGTGGCTTCATTGATCTCTGCATAAGAGGTATTGTTTAATTCTCCTCTAAAATTCTCTGATATGTCTGATATAAAACTGCCAGTAGTACCTTTTCATCGAAGCAAGCCACCAAATAAGTTGTCACTGAGGCCCTAGGTGTGTCCCCTGATCGCCCCGGACGCCCGTTACATCCTTTGCTTTCCCGATTTTGCTTTCGGAAGCTCTGCCTGGGTGCGGCGACATCCAGGAACGAAACATAAATGTTAACTTTCCACACTAATTAAGCAGATCGAAAACACAAAACCGTCATTTAGAAGTGCCTGGGCAAGATAAAATGATTTTTTAGGAGGCCCAGCCAACTTCAATCTCTGCGGTTCATTGCAAGTTGTGTAATGCTGGTCACACTCAAATACCGGAGTTCTGAGTATTAACCACAACCGTGGCATCTTCCTGTCAGATAATAGACTTCTTCTAGTCCCCGAGATTATCTGGCAGCTCAGTCATGAGACTTGTCACAAGCGTGACGCTTTAGAAGAGGGTGACCTACTGCACTCTGATTCAGGCAGACGTATGCAGTTGATCTTTTTCTCCCCTCTTCAGTGAAGTGATAAAATTTACAAGTTAGGAGATTTTTGACATAAAACTTTTTAATTAACACGGGAATGGTGGAAGAAGTTCTGCAATACTTACCCTGGTTGGAGAAAGTGCTAGGTCTGGATTACAGGGTGGCTAGTCACATGACCAAGTGCCTAGGCATTAGAGAAATAATATGATTCCTTCTTCAGTTCAGTGTGGTAAGTTGATTGACACCCTTCAAAACTCAACCTGGAACATTGGCATGATATCTAGTGGAGGGTGTCATGACTCCTCCTCCTTCCCGTGTATGTATCTATGCCTTTCCCATGCTAAGCAAAGTAACAGGTTCACTTTAGAGTAGGGACTTTTTGGAACAATTTGCTTTCCTCCCCCCACCCAAGGAAGCAAACCTGGTATTTCTGGGTATATGAGGTATGTGACACTAACTGAACCTCCATGCAATCCAGCAAATTGAGTCACCAATCAAATGAGCCTGGCTCTTTTTTGGAAATAGAAGTGTGCGTAGTCAAAGGGTAAACCTTAACCCTGAACTGCAGCACTGGGAGGGTTGGGGTTGGATTTGTGGAATAAAAGTACATTTGCCTTCGCGTCTGTCATAGTAAAGTGAAACCTTTGCCAGTATTGAACCTGGGCATTGACAAATGATCTTTTCCCTTGAAGTTTTTTAAAAGCAACTCTGGCTGCAATATTCACATTTATTCGGGAGTTGTCTCCTGTAATACAGCTTTTTCGCCACAAGATGCCCTCAGTCTTTGAGTTGAATGACACCCTTCAAAACTCAACCTGGAACATTGGCATGATATCTAGTGAGGGTGTCATGACTCCTCCTCCTTCCCTGTGTACAGTGCGCTGATTTCACAGTGTATAGCATCAGCTGATGTTGCAGATTTCTTTGTGTTGGCACTGATGTCTCCTTCATACATATAGGACCACCCACTGCTGGAAGAAGAATGAAAGGGATGCAGCACGCCCCATGATAAGCAAGAAGACATCAGGAAAGGGCAAGGATAAAAGACTATATGGGGACCTCAGTAAGCAGAGAGGGTCCTCAGGTGAGGAGGATGGGGGGAGGGAGCAAGGAATCTGGAGTTGGGCTTTAATTGTGATTTTTATAGTAGGGACCACCCTTAAGGGTCCTATCTTTTAATTTGATTGTTGTTAAAGCTATATTTTAACTACAGTGCAGTGCCTTTTCCTAGGCTGAGGTGATGCCATTAGTTTGTTGCAAGGAGGAGGAAGCATTTCCTCTGTGTTCTCTCTGCCAGTGCAACATTGCAAGACCTTGGGTTGATGACAGCAGTTTGACATCAGGACAGACTTCCGAGGTCATTCAGAATTCATTGACAGGTCCTTCTGACCTTGTAGTTGACCACCTTCTGAGCTGTAGTTGACCACCTTCTGACCTGTAGCTGACCACCTTCTGACCTTGTAGTTGACCACCTTCTGACCTTGTAGTTGACCACCTTCTGACCTTGTAGTTGACCACCTTCTGACCTTGTAGTTGACCACCTTCTGACCTTGTAGTTGACCACCTTCTGACCTGTAGCTGACCACCTTCTGACCTGTAGCCGACCACCTTCTGACCTGTAGCCGACCACCTTCTGACCTGTAGCCGACCACCTTCTGACCTGTAGCCGACCACCTTCGGACCTGTAGCCGACCACCTTCGGACCTGTAGCCGACCACCTTCGGACCTGTAGCCGACCACCTTCGGACCTGTAGCCGACCACCTTCGGACCTGTAGCCGACCACCTTCGGACCTGTAGCCGATCACCTTCGGACCTGTAGCCGATCACCTTCGGACCTGTAGCCGATCACCTTCGGACCTGTAGCCGATCACCTTCGGACCTGTAGCCGATCACCTTCGGACCTGTAGCCGATCACCTTCGGACCTGTAGCCGATCACCTTCGGACCTGTAGCCGAGCACCTTCGGACCTGTAGCTGACCACCTTCTGACTTGCTTTATGCAGGTTTTGCTTTCTCTTTAGACTTGTATGGAAATGCAAAATCCACTTGACCCTATCAAAAGCAAATTGACAGAACCCGTTATGTGACTTGTGTGCTTCAATTATCTAATGCATTTCTGTGCATGTTTGGCGGTGGATTGGTTCCCTGCATTGGTAGTGAAAGTGTTAATGGCCCTTGTGATGGGTGCTCTGAGGTCGACATTTTCTAGTGTTCACCGACTCTGGATTCTGTGCTGTCGACAGGCACAGCAGCCATGGGCCGAGGGAAAATAACAGCATATATGAAATGATAAATGTTTAGTAAGTGGATGTCACAGATTTAATTCCATTTCAGGGCCTGTCGACAGCACAGAATCCACTTGAGTTTGTCTCTCGCCGTTTATAATGTCACTGAACTCTAGAATGAAATTATTTGGCAGTAATTCAAGCCTCTCTGTGCATTAAACTGTGCTTCAGTAACCTGCGTGGCGGGCGAGCCTGAGTCACCGCCGCAGAGCAGAGGACCGCCATGACTGTGCCGTGGGCAGCCCTGGGTGGGCACGGCGGGAGTCGGAGAAATCGGGGCCTCGTACTCTGAATATCCGTAGGCCTCCCTCTGGTAGAAGTGATGCATTCTTATTATGACTAACTAGTATGCTGAATGTCAGGATCGTACAGAGGAGAGGGAGGCATTGATTAAAAATAGAATATGTATCAATTGTGAAAACTGTAAATTCTGTAGGAATTGTTTTAGGTAATTGAATTGTGAGTATGAATGTCTTGTGAGAGAATCGGTGCTCATCAGATGAGGAGGATGTTGGATGCTCAGATGTCCTGAGTTCGGTTTTAAGGGGTGGAATCACTAATGGTCATGAATTTGGTGGGAGAGTTACAGATGATCCTGCCCAAACACATGGTCATTAGTGACTTCCTTCCTTCCACCCAGACTTCATGAGTGCTTCTCATTTAGTGGGGCAGTCAGTTGTCAAATACAATTCTTGCTTTTTTTTTTTGTTTTTCCTTGGGTTTTTTTTTTTATATATATCTATATTATTATTGATATTATACAGGATCTATATATAGCGCCAACAGTTTGCTCAGCGCTTTACAATATAACGGGAGGCAATACAGCAACAATACAGTTCAATACAAGAGGGATAGGAGGGCCCTGATCCTGGGAGCTTACAGTCTAGGAGGGAGGGATATATAGGGATATAAAAACAACTACTTTTACAAGGCAATTATCTGGGTGTTTAATGGCATTAATGCACACAACGTGTAGCAATTGAGGAATATATTTAATATTTCCAAGGGTGGGAGAGGTCTGAGGTGTGAATTGGTCTTTACAATGTGTGACAAGCTTGGTAGGAACATCCTGTGTTCAGTGTTTTGTCCATCTGAGTACCTTGAAAACGCTTTGCATGCATTTTTCATGGTGAAACAAGGCTCTGGACAGCATCGGGAACTGGTAGAAATAAAAACATTTTTTCAAACGCTTGTAAACGCGATTTGCCGCGTTTACAAGCATTTTGCGTTTGAAACGTTGATGAAATTGACTGCTGAACGCAAGTTTTCTGCGTTCAAAAAAAAGACTGTAAACTCAAATGCCTGTAAACGACGATGGGTACATGACAATGGATGACAGGAGGCACATATCCATTGAATCCAGGCACTTACACAATTATATATTTTTTTGCGAATATGTAACTTCATTTTTTGTTACTATCTGCATGGAGTTTAGCTTTAAATCACATCCTCTTATTGTATATTTTTATTTAGCGAAAGCTGCAGGATGTTCTGCCTAAAGCAGCAACCAGTTTCTGTGACTGTGGAAAATCCCTTTAAAGCTAGCAATAATTCCAAGCAAAATGCTGATTTTAAATCTGCCAGTGGTTTGTAAAAACCCTCAAAGTTTTTCCTATGAAGCGGCTTCTATGTATTTAATAAGAAGTCAGCAAACACTCTTCCTCTTTGCAATGCCGACAAGGGTCAGGTGCTCATGAGTAATCAGTAGGTGCCCTTTAACTATTCCTCAGACCAAAAGCTAACAGTTTACAATTTATTTGAAGATTCTCTCCCCCCCCCCCTTTTTTTTTTCTTTAAGCGTGCTTGCAATCGTTTAAAATCACCTCTAATTCAAAAGGATTAGAACCCCTGGGTGCAGCACGTACAGGTGCGTTTTATGCTGTGCGCCCATACGCAGGTGTTCTAGCCTTCCCCTGTTCTACCAAAGAAAATCATTTTTATTTGTGCCCAGGGGCGGACTGACAACTCATGGGGCCCCCGGGCAATAGGGGATCATGGGGCCCCTGTGTCCTTGCCCAAACTTAAAAAAGCCTATGAAAAAGGTACCAGGGGCATCTCATGGGGCCCCTTACCGACCCCGTGCCCTCGGGCAGTGCCCGAATTTCCAAATGGTCAGTCCGCCCCTGTTTGTGCCTGTGTTGCTGTTGGGGGAGTTCCACCTCAGTTCCCGTCTGGTGAACATTGCCAGCAGGACCGGAAATGAGGGCTGTTGGCAGTTGTCCAGGGCAATCACCAGTAGGAGACCCACCCACGTATCCACCCTCAGTGCTGGGGTGAAGGAGGAGATATACTGGTCGGGTGGCCACCAATAAAGAAAAATTAAAAATATGTTTTGATAATTAAATGTCTAAGTGTCTAAGCCCCCATTCACACTTGAGCATGACTTATGTAGATTATTTTGAAGCTTTTTTGGGGTTTTTTTGCACATTTTTGGAATTAAATGCCATACGACTTTCTTTTGGGGCAGGTTTTCGTGGGTTTTTTTTTTTAGACATTTATTATGGGAGCACCTGAAAAATGTGTGCACTCCATTTGAATCCAGTGAGGCTAAAAAATGCCCCATTCTGGTTCAAAAGTAGCTCACGTACCTTTTTTTTTTTTTTTTTTTTTTCTTTTTTAAAAATTTTTTTTACCTTCCAGCAATTGATGTGGATGGGGGCTTAAGAAGAAGTGTAAAGTGTGCACATGAATTCATAGCTTGAAATTTGCTCATACACTTTGAACAAAGCAAGACTTACAGCATTTCCTCCTCTTGGTATAGAATTTTGCTTCTTTATTAGGTTTTGTAGCCTCTGCATTATATGTTTTCTACCCCACACATTCTGCAGATACTTTTCCACAGCAGATCCGTGCCTTCTCGTCATGCTGGATAATTATGAGCACGTTGGGGATCTTCTAAAGAATGGCCAGTGAATTGTCCTCCTGCCGCTGGATGAAAGTGTCAGAGAATGCAGACACGTGTCCTCTCTCTCTGCTCACAGCAGCACAATGAGCTCCAAATATTCGTCCTGTGCTTCAGCCTTCCCCGGCCATTGTTCGCCATCCTCCTCTCCACACAAGTATGAACATGTTTGGAGCTGTGACTGTGCTAGTAATGAAGAGATTCCATAGAATGAGAAGCTCTATTGTCCTCTCAGCAGGGGAGGCTGCACCCATCTCCTTACCGAGATATGTTCTCTTCTTGGGCCACGAGAGACGGTGGTCTGCAGGCGGTTTTTTGGCGTACTAATTTTCTGAGACGTAAAGATTTGCGCTTCTACCTAACAGGCACAAAACCCCATAATTTCATTTTTAAAATTGTATCCAAGGCTCACTCCAGCTAGAATTGATATTTCAGTTGTAGTAGGGGGTCTCCTCTGCTGCCTTCTTATTTCTCCTGACAAATGCAGTTTTAAGACCCAGCTGTCGTAGGTTCAGTCCTATAGTTTGACAGGCATGTGTATCAATTTGCCATATACTCGTGAATGTAGGAGGACTAACTGGACTAACTCAAAGTAGTCAATCGTATATACCCTCTTATTTCGTACCAGTGACATCTGGACCAGGTGCACAGTGTCACTAAGACATCAACACAAATCCAGCCTTCCTCCGTCCTTTTCCCTGGAGTTGTGGTTCCCAGCCCCAGTCTTTCATTAACTCCAACTGGTCACATCTTGAGAATTTCCCAGTGATAAAATAATGGACGTTGATTTAAAGCACCTCTGCAAGTTGAAGTAAGTCTTGAAAAGATGACCTGTTGGTGGTACTTGAGGATTAAGGTTAGAAACTACTACCCTAGAGGAATGTGTAACATTTTAAGGTCTTGAGGAACCCCATGCTTTAACCAATCCACCTGGGGTCACATTGACGGTCAGTAGGAAGAATGCAACCCTTAATGATAGCTAAGAATATTATTGGTGTCCTCCTTTTGGCTTTGTCAATTGGTGTTGAACCCGGGTTTTTGGAAGCACCATCAATTGGAAGGTCAATCAGCCACAACCCCTAGAAACCTCTGGAGGAATGCCTGTTAAGAATAGTTGGCCTAACCACTGACAGCCAGGGGCGGACTGACCATTTGGAAACTCGGGCACTGCCCAAGGGCCTGGGGTCAGTAGGTTGCCAGGGATTCCTTCCACAATGAACAATTTCTGCATCTAAGATGAGTTCCCACTGATGCCAATAACCTTTTTAGCTATCTGTGAGGGGGTAATTCTTCCCTATATCCACAAATGTGAGGAGCATTCTTCCCACTGACTATCACACCAATGTATCTTGAGTTGTAGATATAGTAATTTTTAGCAGGAGTTCCCTGAGAAAGTTGTTTCAAGGATTCCTCTGTCGAAAAGGTTGAGAAAGTCTGGCCTATCCTAATGGTTCCACTGGCCGCTGGCAATAATCATATGTAAAATCTGTCAGGCTGGTTGTAACCAAGTTGATCGATCCATCAACTTTGGGTACATTCATCCTGCCTATACATGGTTCATACAGGGGCGGACTGACCATTTGGAAACTCGGGCACTGCCCGAGGGCCCGGGGTCAGTAGGGGGCTCCATGAGATGCCCCTGGTACCTTTTTCATAGGCTTTTTTTGAGTTTGGGCAAGGACACAGGGGCCCCATAATCCCCTATTGCCCGGGGGCCCCATGAGTTGTCAGTCCGCCCCTGCTCCCAGCTGTACTGAGCAAAGGTGTTTTGTTGCCATCTGTGCCCTTACTGGCACAGACGACAAACCAGGACAGAAAGTTAGGGAAAATTTCCCCCGAGGCTACAAACCATAAAAAAAAACCCAACAGAGGTTCCAACCATTCTCCACTGTATACAATACAAAACATTTTTGAATAGAATGTTTTAAGTTGAATTCATTTTGATTGGACACAATTAGAGGACATATATGGAGTAAGGGAACAAGTTGACAAAATTGATCCAGTATCTAACTGGACATTTCATTTGCAGAAAGTTTGTAGTTGAAGTGATTGGCTAGATTAAGTTATTAAAGATGGAGGCTTTTGCGATAACTTAGAACTCTTCTTCAGTCTGTATACAATTCCTTCTGTTTTGCACCCCCAGTGTTTCGTGTAGATGGTTGTGCTTTGTACCTATTCAAATGAATGGGCTACCTTAATGCACGCTAATAATGCGAATGGGCCCTTTGCAGAAGCAACAACTTGACGGAGTGCTGACCAGTCTTCATCCGGGGTCTCTGCAAATTTTACCTTGCACACAAAAAGTAAAACAAATCTTCAAGAGATCAAAAGGAGAAATATCATTTGTAAGTGTCCAACTTTATCTATTCTCACCTCAGGCCATGGCTGCTGGGTCTGGCGAAAAAGAAGTTAATGTAATCATTGGATAATCACACGGTGCAGCCGCTATCAGCCGGCGCACAAGGCTCCAGCTTCATCCATTTTTAATGAGGGAGAGAAATCAGAGTGAAGACGCAGAAATGTGTATCTATTTATTTTGATGAATTAATCAGAAGTTGTTCAGCTTGGCTCTCTCAACTACAAAAGCAGCGGCGGGAGAGAGGCGAGCGGAGAGTGAGATATCTGGGCCCGCACACTGGGGAGTAGAACAGACAGAGGCAGATGGGCTGTTTTTTTTATTTATTTATTTAACTTTTTTTTTTTTTTTTTTTTTTTGGAGGTGGGGAATAAACAATCAATGTATTCTCTGCAAGCTTTTAACTATTTCACTGACACGGTGTACGGGTTAAAAAGGTTATCCGCTATATCTTTCTCTGAAGGCTGTGATCATTCAACACAATCAATCTACAGTCGTACGTAATGCTGCTCACGCATCAAAGTGTCAGAACGAAGACTTTGACAATTCCCCACAGCCACCAATGAGATTGAAACCTGCTCTGGAAGATGACTGTTGGAAACTGAAAAGTTTTATTGTGGTGCCTAAGGGGAAATAACTGTTTCATTGGCATTCTGAGGCCTAGTGATGAACTGGCCGCCATCTTGTGAGCCCAACCAATGTACACGAAGCTGAGAATGATCAATGTGGGAACAGCAGCATTCCCTGGTGTTGCCAATTCCTGAATTGTGCGGCCAAAGACAGGAAGATTTTCAAAAGATTAACATATTTAAGAAGGGTTGATGATCTTCACCTAAATGATGCATGCTCCGAAAGCCTAAACCGGCCATTCTCAATCAGGGTTTCATGGAACCTACAGAGGTTGCTAGGGGTTCCTTGAGCTGTCGTTGATTCACCTCCAGTTTCGTGGTTCCTGCATGGTTCCAGGGCCGATGCCATTAGAGAGCCAATGGCAAGACACTAATTACCTTGTTAGCTGTCTGAATGGTGTCATTCTGACTACCTTTGTAAGATAGGCATTCTGCCCACTTACTACCAAAGTAAGTGGGGTGGTCTTCTCACTGACCACCACTGTAAAGGGGACATTCCTCCCACTGACTACCTAAGTAATGGACATTCTTCCCACTGATCCCTGATAAAGTTGGTTTAACAGGGTCTCCCCTAGACCTACAAAATGTTTTCAAGGGTTCATTCGAGGGTAAAAAGGTTGAGATTGGCCTAAACCATGACTTGTCCGAGTTATTCCATGTTGATGTCTACATTCTCCCAATCACTAAAATGTATTTTCAAAATTAAAAGAATTAAAATGACTTTGCTATGTCCCTTTCTCACAATTATGTTATTTGGGCTTCTGCTGGATGTTTCCATATCCATAAAGCAGGCATGGTCTACTATCAATTGGGAAATCCACACTGAAAAATGCTGTATAGCCACCTTCTCTTTTCCTCATCTCCAGTTGAATGTTTTCTGTAGTCCTGTAGGAAAGAACTGGGTAGCTTGACAACCCCTAGTTAGGATTTCAATGGATTAGCGGCAAGTTTGTCAGCTCAGACAGGACGTTAGAAGCGCACTGGATTGCAGGAAGATCGGCAGGCATTCTAACAGACAAAATATGGGGAAATATGCATGAATTGGGGGGGAAATGTACAGATTTTTAATTTTTTTTCTGCCTAAACATACACTTTAAATCATTCCCTGGAATTTTCTGAATTTCGGAGAATTTAGGCTGCATTCACTGGGTGATTATGGTCAAACATCATGTTCCTGCTGCAGGGTCCAGGAGATTTCTGCTGCAAGATTGGGTGGATTGCTGTTGCAGCAATCGCATAGTTACATAGTTAGTCTGGCAGAAAAAAGACAAAAGTCCATCCAGTTCAACCATAGAAAGAAAAAAAATTATAATCCTACATCCACGGTTGATCCAGAGGAAGGCAAAAAACCCAGCAAAGCATGATCCAATTTGCTCCTGCAGGGAAAACAATTCCTTCGTGATCTCCCCCGAGAGGCAATCAGATATTCCCTGGATCAACTTTACCTAATAAATGTTATTTCCAGTTATATTCTGTGTATCCAAGAAACAATCCAGGACTTTTTTTTTGAAGCAATCCAGGTTAATGCAAACAGCTACGGCCTGTACAAATGAAAAATTGCATGTAATTGCACATAAAGAGATTACCTTTGGTTAGCGACAATTAAGCCGACCATAGATGGAGCAAATCTCATCCAGTTCATTAGGGACTGGCCCAGATTTGATCTATTTTTGGGCAGGCTGGTTGTACTGAGCCTATTGGATTTTTTTGTATGAAGCATTAGCCACCAGCAGTAATCATTGTGTCCTTCTGAAAGGAAAGACTCCTGGCCGGCAGAACACAACAGCGATGCGGGAGGGATTCTGCCATCAACACTGACTGTGTTGATGGGAGAATTAAGCCAATTTTTTTTTTCTTTCCTGCAACCCGTGGTTGGAGCAAAGAAATTCTCATCATCTATGGCTTGCCTTAATCAACTTGCATGCAATCTTTCTGCACCCTGGGCTCATCATCTGTTCCTAACCATAGGTAATTGTGTTGTGTGATTTCATGCAGACAGCCGCAGCTGCCTGTCAACCTGTCATTCATTTGTACAGGCTTCTCGTCCACAGCTGGTTGCATAGATCTTTGATTCCTGCCGCAGGATCACGCTGTTAATATATAATTGCCCATAAGAATGTAACTGTAGTGGCGACATTTCCGGTAGTAGGTTGCGAAACTGCCCCCCAGCACAAGGAGATTGTCACTCTTGCCGCTGGATTCCCCAGTCATTTATTCTAGATCACGCAGAGCCCTGTACCCTATGACTACGTGCATCGCACGAAACACGTCGGGGGGGGGGCCCCTACAGCAACTGGACGTCTAGCCACAGCTGGTGGCCATTTTGAATTCCTATTATACGGTCAGTGTTTTTATTTGCACTTTTCATTCAATGGAATAAAGTTCCCTACGGTATCACGCTATGTGGTCTCCTTTATTGGTCCCTATTCATGAGGGACATTCGCAGAGGCCGCACTAAGGGTGAGCCCCTATGGTGATACGCCTCAAGGACCCCCAAGTACTGCATGCAGATGTGACTGGGAAGTATCCTGACCTGACCTGATCTGGGAGGCGGATGACCTAAACTATACCTATTGAGATAGGTTATATCTCAAATGCGTGTTTATACGTACTTCTGGTGAGTGCGCATTTCATTTACATTGAACACCTGCCACTGGGATTATCCCTCCACGCACGCTTATCGGGATCATACAGGATCCTCACGTGGGCAATACATCTGGGACTTTTTTGCACTTTACTCACCTATTGGTGACATCATTTGTGCACATTTATTTGTTTATTTGTTTATTTTCTTGCTTTATTTTCTTGCTTTATCTGGTATTGCTGATTATCTATACCTATATACTGAATATATGCTATCGGGTTTCTCATGCTGTATATTTAAAAAAAAAAAAAAACTGCATCTTCTCATTTCCTTATAATAAGGATGAGATTTATGCTGCATATTTAGTGTTTAGCGCTGCACTTTTATATTGAGATACACAGAGATCATTGTTTGGCTCTGTAATGGCCCAATACTGGAATCATGGTAGGGCTTTTCCTTCACCGCAGCCCCCACTAGGGTTCTAAAAATCTCTCCATGTCAATGGACAGACCAACAACCACCAGACTGAAATATCAGGTTTATGTGTCATTTGCCTTTAAATAAAAAAAAAAAAAAACTTGACTAGAGGAATCCTTTGTCCTCACATGTATGTTTAATTCTGCGGTCTGGGTTCCTTCAGCAGAATATTTGCTGTGTACGCTCTGCTGGAAAGGGTTATAAAAACGGGAAGCAATATCCGGAGGAACAGGTTTGTTTTGTTGCGGGTTATAGTCAGGAACCGCACAAATGCGAATTCCAAAATCAACTCGACCGTACGTTAAAACAAAACCGTCTCCCCTCAACTCTACCGGTAAACAAGGCGGCATGGGGCGGATTTCCTGAAGAACCTCGGTAACAAAAACCTCCAAAAGAAACGAAGTAAAAAAAAAAAAACAAATCAAATAAAGCGCAAACACATAAAAATATTGCAAATGAAAATGGAACAACAATCTCATTTCACACTGCGTTTTGCGCTATAAACTCGCACACATGGCATGGAAGTGCTGGAAGGCAAAAACTGAATCCGCACTTCATTCAAATTAAACCCCCCGAATTGTTTTCACTTTAGAAGGTTTCATTTCCATTAATCCTTTCTGCGCTGGAGAGATTAAAACACTGGATCTCAGACCACAGCCATGCAGTTAAAAACCTAACAGGATGATTGCTGCACCGGCACACGGCAGGATTTGTTGTGACCGCCAACCTAAAGACTCGGCATGTTTATTAATCTCCGCCTAAAGTGTATGTAAACCCAAAATGTATTGTTTTGGTATGTTTGCCATCATGTCTCACTGTATGCATTTTTCTTAAAGCTGAGCTGTGGGTACAGTAAAGTTCATTTAAATATGTTCTTCAATAGCCACAAAGGATATAAATCCACTTTGTGAGCACCAAAAGCCTTTGCAAACTTGGATATTACCATGTAATAGTAGCAGTGACATCACTGCTGTATGTGGCCGGTGCAGAGAGCAGAGCTGTGGGAGGGCCCTGCAGGCCACACCCATTACAGGTTGCAGAAAACTACAGGAGGAGGGGGGCGGAGACAAGACCAGTCACCCTGCACAAGGAAAGAGAGTAGCAGTGACCGGTCTTTATTGCACAGAGGTCAAATCTCACACTGGATTACTGCAAGAGATAAATGCCTGTTAAAGCTGAACTCTGGGCATTTTTTTTCCCCATGTAGTGGGGTTGTACTTGTTTTGTCAAGGAGCGACCAGAAAGCTATATACTGGCCTGATCCTCTGCTCCAGCAGCAAACAACACTCCCCCATGATCCAGTGGTGGACTGTTCCTGACGGTTTTATGTCCAGAGCAGGTCTATGGGCGTGAAGGCATCAAGAACAGTCCACCTCACAAGACCGCAGGGGAGCTCAGGAGCCACAGAGGCCGGTCTTGTGCTGGTAGGTTTGGAGTGTTCGGTAAGTCTATTTCCGCTCTCCAGTCCCCTAGACAAAAGCATGCAGTTGACCTGTGTAGTGTGGGCCCAGTCGCCCTACATGGGGAAAAAATTTGCCAGGAGTTAATTTTAAGTCTAGGGATGCTGTTACTACTTAGCTTTGGTCAGAATTATATGGAAAACAACACGCTACCCTACTAGGTTGGGAAGATGAAGGGCAGCACAGTGGCTAAATGGTTAGCACCTCCGCCTGGCAGTACTAGGGTCGCTGGTTCAATTCCCGACCACGGCACCACCTTCCTGGAGTTTACATGTTCTCCCTGTGCCTGCGTGGGTTTCCTTCGGGTACTCCGGTTTCCTCCCACTCTCCAAAGACATGCTGGTAGGTTAATTGGATCCTGTCTAAATTGTCCCTAGTATGTGTATGTATGAATGTGAGTTAGGGACCTTAGATTGTACTCCCCTTGAGGGTTAGGGACCTTAGATTGTACTCCCCTTGAGGGTTAGGGACCTTAGATTGTACACCCCTTGAGGGTTAGGGACCTTAGATTGTACTCCCCTTGAGGGTTAGGGACCTTAGATTGTACACCCCTTGAGGGTTAGGGACCTTAGATTGTACTCCCCTTGAGGGTTAGGGACTGATGTAAATGTATAATATATATGTAAAGTGCTGCATAAATTGACGGTGCGATATAAGTACCTGAAATAAATAAATAAATAAATAAATAAATAAGGTGTATTACTTTATTCCTGGCACCAGCAGGTTCCAGGGCTGTCCTCAAGCTTCCAGGCTGTAAGTGGTCCCGCTACATCATCGCACAGTGCAGGGCTAGTAACCTTGCATTGTATGTGAGGAGGCAACCATGAGACCATGGCCTGAACTTTCTTCGAGAGGATCCTGCACATAGAGGAAGCCTGCCACAGCCAGGGACAGGGAGAGTAATACACCTCACCCCTGCACCCTTAACCTCCTTAGCGGTATTCCCGAGTGTAGTTCGGGGTAAAATTTCAATTCCAAGAGCGGTAACCCCCAGCTACACTCGGGCTTACCATGCGGCGTTGCTCAGGGGGTCCCTGCAGCACTTACCTTGTCCTTCGCTCCCGCGATGTGTCCCCTGCAGCATCCCCGGCCATCTCCTCCGGCCGATGCTGGCATCCGGCTTCCGTGTTCCGGTCCCTGTGACGTCTGGACGTACGGACGCCAGAACCGGCGGGAAATTTGATATTTTAAAAAAATGTCATTTTTGCTGTCATTGCTGTTTCAATGCATTTCACATACATATTGTCCCTACTGCTTTGTCCGGCGCTCTGCCTGCATTTTTACTGTTCTTTCTGCCTGGAAACTTAGAAAAGTCCATGGCGTCCAAAAAGCGTCCCTTTAGGTCAAAAGCGGTTTTAGAACAGCGATAGTAAATCAGAACCACTTGCAGAATTGAGTGATAATGATTTGTGGGGGAAATTCCTCATCAGACACTGAAAACGATTCTGCGACTTTGCTCAGCGATGTGCGAATTTGCCTCTGTATTTCAAATTTCAGTGTTTTTGGTTTGATTATATTATTGAATTAAATTTATTATTATTATATTATTATTTTTTATGATTATTTATTAAATTATAATTTATGATTTCGTGTTTCACATTTTATCATACCCGGGATGTTTACTAGACTCTTGTTCAGACAGATTTCAGTGAGTTATTCCTAAAAATTACAGCCTACAATAAAAACTACATATTTCCATGCAAAAAAATGGTACCGCTTTCAGCACAAAAAATCAGAAATAATCAGACCGCCGAGGCGTAAAGCTACTTATGGCAGAATGCAAACCATCCAGTTCATTACAAGGCAGGTTTGATTTCACTTTCAAATTTTTTTTTTTTTTTTTTTTTTAGCATTTTACATTATAAAGAATACATCAGAAAGTAGAAAATTCCTTACCTTTTGTAACTAGAGGAATTTCCACTGCTCCACAATTTTTTTTTATTTTTTATTTTTTTTTGGCGTCTGGTAATATTGGTAATATTAGAGGACTGAACTTAAAGGATTTGTTTAAATTGTAAAACTCCCTTGTTTTTTTGTTCCCCCCCCCCCCCCCCAGACGCTCCTAGCTAGGAGGACGCAGGAATCTTTCAGAGAGGGAACTAACAAGTCTCTTTCATTCCTCTCGCTAAGTCATGAACTCCAGTCAGAGGAATCCATTTATCATACCGGCTGGTTTATTTTCCCAGAGTCCTCTCTGTTGTTTAAGTTTGGCCTCTTCTCCTCTGCCCCCTCGGCTGCTGTGGGAAAGAAGCCGGGCCGTTTCTGTACATCTCCAAGCCTATAGAATAAGGCAGAAGGCTTGCAAAACGCTGTGATCCAACCAAGCTGTCCGAACCCGTTGCAGGTCTGCATACATGAATTGATATCTGATAGGTGGTTGTTTAACCTCCCTGGCGGTCTGATTATTTCAGATTTTTGGTGCTGAAAGCGGTACATTTTTTTGCATGGAAATATGTAGTTTTTTTATTGTAGGCTGTAATTTTTAGGAATAACTCACTGAAATCTGTCCGAACAAGAGTCTAGTAAACATCCCGGGGATGATAAAACTTGAAACACGAAATCATAAATTATAATTTAATAAATAATCATAAAAAATAATAATATAATAATAATAAATTTAATTCAATAATATAATCAAACCAAAAACACTGAAATGTGAAATAGAGCGTCAAGTTCGCACATCGCTGAGCAAAGTCACAGAATCGTTTTCAGTGTCTGATGAGGAATTTCCCCCACGAATCATTATCACTCAATTCTGCAAGTGGTTCTGATTTACTATCGCTGTTCTCTAGCCGGTCTAAAACCGCTTTTGACCTAAAGGGACGCTTTTTGGATGCCATGGATGTTTCTCAGTTTCCAGGCAGAAAGAACAGTAAAAATGCAGGCAGGGCGCCGGACAAAGCACTCGGGACAAAATGTATGTGAAATGTTTTGAAACAGCAATGTTTTGCTATGTAAAATTTGTTTGAAAAAAATGACATTTTTTAAAATTTTCAAATTTCCCGCCACCGGCGGCGGCGCCCGTACGTCCCGATGTCACAGGGACCGCAACACAGAAGCCGGATGCCGGCATTGGCCGGAGGAGATGAATTGTAATTCTTTAAAAAAAAAAAAAAAAAAAGAATCCAGATTATAAAATTTACTGATAAGGGACACACTGCAGGGGACACATCGCGGGAGCGAAGGACAAGGTAAGCTCTGCAGGGACTCCCTATGCAGCGCCGCATGGTAAGCCCGAGTGTAGCTCGGGGGGGGTTACCGCTTTTGGTACTGACATTTTACCCCGAGCTACACTCGGGAATACCGCCAGGGGGGTTAAATTGATGCCCTTTGCACATGATCATTGGCTCTTGCTCTGCCTTATTGAAGAAAAATGGATGAAATATTATTACTCCCATCAGCCTGGAGTAAAAGGCAACCAGCAGGTTGTCTGGTACCAGCACACCACGGATCTATCGTCAATAGTCCAAACCTGTACTGAAGCAATGACATCACAATAGGGGCAAAGGCAACGTTTCAGGACCACACCGTTCCTTAGGCATGTGATAAGTGAAATGTGCAATAAGTAAAACATCCACCAATCAGGAAACGGCTGAAACGGCTACCCCTTACCTTTTTGACATCATAAAACCACCAAAATGATTAAAAACATAATCAGAAAGAGTTCTCCTCTTGTGTAGGTCTTATGATCAGACGTTTGGTCACATGACTTCTACCAGGAGGAGGACCGTTCAAGACCAAGCTTTAGGTTCTCTTCAGCATGACACATTTGAATCTACATCTGTAACCTTCATTATTTACCAGACCTTCACATCTATTTCTCAGTGCAGAACTCCAGCTCAAGATCAAATAAAACGGTGAATAGTCCATTAAAAGATTAAATAAAAAGGCACAACTGGCCTTTAATCTGAAACTGTCGCCTGCAGTACTTCCTTTCAACCGCTAGATGGCCTTGATTTTCCTGGTTGAATGACAGGCAGTGTCATTCAACACACTTCCTCTGAATCTAGGCTGTCGTGGACCCGCCCCTGGCCTATGGCTGGACAGTGAAGTAGAAGCAGAACAGCAATTAGCTCATTTCTCTGTCACTTTACTCTCTTCCCCTATTAGCATGCTCCTTCTCAGCACATTAAGGCTGCGTTGGAACTAACCAATGGTCCTAAAAGTAATCTGCAGTGAGTCAGGCATTAGGGTAGCCATCCTGCCACCTAATGCACCACAATCCCAAGCCAGGCATTTGGTTCGTGGTTGCGAAACTGCCCCATTGATGTGAGTGGCCAGGGTTGAAGGGCAGTACCACCTGTCAACATTTATTTATTTTATTTATTTCAGGTACTTATATAGCGCCGTCAATTTACGCAGTGCTTTAGATATATATTGTTCATTCACATCAGTCCCTAACCCTCAAGGGGTGTACAATCTAAGGTCCCTAACTCACATTCATACATACACATACTAGGGACAATTTAGACAGGATCCAATTAACCTACCAGCATGTCTTTGGAGTGTGGGAGGAAACCAGAGCACCCAGAGGAAACCCATGCAGGCTCAGGGAGAACATGCAAACTCCAAGCAGGAGGTGCCATGGCTGGGATTCGAACCA
>NW_028318573.1:747500-812500 GCF_062004578.1 Staurois parvus | reverse complement strand
CATGATATCGGGGATGGGGCACTATTCCTCCAACATGATATCGGGGATGGGGCACTATTCCTCCAACATGATATCGGTAATGGGGCACTTTTCCTCCAACATGATATCGGCGATGGGTCACTATTCCTCCAACATGATATCGGGGATGGGGCACTATTCCTCCAACATGATATCGGTGATGGGGCACTTTTCCTCCAACATGATATCGGCAATGGGGCACTATTCCTTCAACATGATATCGGCGATGGGGCACTATTCTTTCAACATGATATTGGCGATGGGGCACTATTATTTCAACATGATATCAGAGATGGGGCACTATGCCTTCAACATGATATCGGTGATGGGGCACAATTCCTCCATCATGATATCAGTGAAGAGGCACGATTCCTCCAACATGTTATTAGTGATGGGCCACTATTCCTCCAGCATATCATCAGTGATGGGCCACTATTCCTCCAACATGATATCAGTGATGGGCCACTATTCCTCCAACATGATATCTGTGATGTCACTTTTCCTCCAACATGATATCTGTGATGGGCCACTATTCCTTCTACTGACTACCATGGGCACTGTTATTTCTGTACTCCCACTGACCACAAAGGAATTCTTTATTCCCACTGAATTCAGTTTATTTTCTACCCATACTGGCCACGGTGTGGCTCCCCTAAGATTTGAAGGACAGTAAATTGACCCTTGATTTAGAAAGTTTGGAGACTTCTGCTCTAGAACAGGGATCTCCAGACTTTCTAAACAAAGGGTCAAATTACTGTCCTTCAGACTTTAGGGGGCTGGATTGAAGCTAGTGGGAGTAGGAAATGCATTGGTGTCTGTGGGAGTAGGAAGTGCATTGGTGTCCGTGGGAGTAGGAAGTGCATTGGTGTCCGTGGGAGTAGGAAGTGCATTGGTGTCCGTGGGAGTAGGAAGTGCATTGGTGTCCGTGGGAGTAGGAAGTGCATTGGTGTCCGTGGGAGTAGGAAGTGCATTGGTGTCCGTGGGACTAGGAAGTGCATTGGTGTCCGTGGGAGTAGGAAGTGCATTGGTGTCCGTGGGAGTAGGAAGTGCATTGGTGTCCGTGGGACTAGGAAGTGCATTGGTGTCCGTGGGACTAGGAAGTGCATTGGTGTCCGTGGGACTAGGAAGTGCATTGGTGTCCGTGGGACTATGAAGTGCATTGGTGTCCGTGAGAGTATGAAAATTGCATAGTGGCTGTGGTCATTAGATCAGTAGGACTAGTGCCCAATCATTGTTGTCAGTGGAAGGAATAGCATCCCATCGTGGGAGTCAGTCTAAAGAATAGTGCCCTATCATTGGTGTAAGTGGAAGACATGGTGCCACTTTGTTGGTGTCAGTGTTGGTAGAAGGAATAGTGCCCCATCATTGGTGTCAGTGGAAGGAATGGTACCTTTTTATTGTTATCAGTTTGAAAAATACTGCCCTAAGGGCTGGATAAGGGCAGGCAAAGGGCCACATTCAGCCCATGGGCTGCAGTTTGGAGACAACTGCTCTTGAAGATGGAAGATGGACCCACAGGTATGGTACATACATAGTTACAATGCTATAAACTGGCCCAATGCAACTATGTAAAACTATCCATAGCTGGAATTCTTCTTTAAGGGTAATATCAGGTTTTCACTAGTATGGGATATCGTTAGACCTTCATCTGCATATTGAAGAGCAAACAAAAATGGCTTCCACCAGGTCAGGCTGCTGACAAGTGCACTCCGTGCACACATCGTCATATCAAATCACGCTAATTAGTACAATCCCGCCCTTCAGATTACATTTATTTGATTACATAATTATAAGCGTGCACCTATATACACACATATGAGCACTCAGAAACCGATGTTTGCATCTTAATGCCAGTAAATGTATGATGGCATCCCACTTTGTGTTAATGAGTGAAGCTTAGCCTGCCGTTACTAGTCATAGCTGGGAATGTTCCATATAACTTGATCCTTACCTATAATGTATGCATTTTATATATGTATTTGTACTTGTCAAAGGATGCGTATTTCTGTCCATCCAGTCCTGAGATTAACCAAGCTTTGCCACACAGCACATCCTTGTCTTGCATGGCGTAGACCTGTTTTTCTTTCTGCTACAGTTCATTGACACTTACCAGTCTTGTCCCTCCCACCTCCAACCTGTGACTGGACAGTGAAAGGAGAAGCAGCAGACTGATGAGGCTATCTCTCTGTCATACAGTTTGGCTCCTTGTGCTGATTCTTGCCCTAATCTGAGCTCTGCTGTACAGTGACTGATACGGAGTACTTACACTGCTTGAATTTAATAAAGTATTAATGAACACAGCGCCGCGTTCCTTTGTGTCTTATATCTGCCTGGGGTTCATCTCCAAATCTACAAGCTATTGATTTGTCAATGCAAGGTCGGGGTGTGTACAGGCTGAGGCTCCCGGCTTTGTCCTTGTGCCGTTGAACCCTCTGCTGGAAACGTATTTGCGGTATCAGTAACTAACCTCTTGCTTAGATCAGTGAACATCTGGGTCGTATTAATATCCCCTGTAATAAAGACCCAGCTGCGTGTTTTGCTCGAATTTGCGTGTCAGCTTTTTGTATTCCTTAGGGCATGCCTCCTCATCTTACATGCAAATATACCAGACACAGTCAGAGCAAAATGGCAAAGGAGGAGAAATGTTCTGATGATTAAAGGAGAACTCTGAAAAGTGATGAACGGCAAATGTGTGGGGAATTCATCGAGATCTGTAAGGAGTACTTACCTTTTGTGCTGCCAGTGCTGGGAACAACTGCTACTAAGCCCTCATGCACACTTGACATTTTTGCAGCGGCTGTTTTTGGCTTTTGATGTTTTTTTTTACATGCTAGTAAACCCCCCAGCATGTTATCCTATGTGTCCCCACACACACAGACTGGAATCAATGTTTTTTGGCTGGGAAAAAACCCGGGACTAGTGAGTTTCTAGAGTTTTTTTAGCTGTAAAAACGCTCTAACGATGAAAAAGCAGCAAAATGTGGTAAATCGCAGCAAACCGGCATTTAAAAAAAAACCGGGAAACTGCCGCTAAATGCTAAGAAAAAGCTGAAAAAGGTTTTTAACGTTACTTTATACATCTAATGTTACCAGCGTTATCAAAACGTCCCGTGTGCATGACGGCTTAACCCTTTGAGGAGCAAGGGACGTATTTGTCCCATGTTTTTAATTGCGTGTATCATCTGATTAAGAACTTAAAACTTTTTTTTTATTTTTTTTTGGTTTGAGTCAAAATATTAGTTCTTATCAACAAACAACAAATGGATCTAGCTTTTTGCCAATTATTTCATGAAATGGCTTAGTTACAGCAACTGAAGTGTACGAACATTAAAATCAAAAAAATTGATTCTTTTGGCGTTCCAAAATCTTACGGTCCTCAAAGGGTTAACCCCGTCCCGCTGTGCCTCCTGGCCCTTTAAGAGTTTCAGACGCCGGGAGGCGGGGCGGGTGGGGCGTGGTTTAGGGATCACGTGACCGCCGTGACGCGTCGTCATGGCGGTCACATGATCGGGAAAGGTCCCGATCGAAAGAGCGGAGCGGGACCTTTCCGTGAGTACCGCACATGTGTGCTGGGAGCGCGCTCTTAGCACATATGTTTTTTGTTACACGAACGCAAATGTGCGGCCTCTCGGCGTCTAGGCGCAAACGCTGGGAGGCTGCACATTCATTTGTGTGCAGCCGGCGTAAAGGGGTTAAACTCATCTCTGCATTTATTTATTTATTTCAGGTACTTGTATGGTGCCGTCAATTTACGCAGCACTTTACATATATATTGTACATTCACATCAGTCCCTAACCCTCAAGGGGCGTACAATCTAAGGTCCCTAACCCTGAAGGGGCGTACAATCTAAGGTCCCTAACCCTCAAGGGGCGTACAATCTAAGGTCCCTAACCCTCAAGGGGCATCCAATCTAAGGTCCCTAACCCTCAAGGGGCGTCCAATCTAAGGTCCCTAACCCTCAAGGGGCGTACAATCTAAGGTCCCTAACCCTCAAGGGGCGTACAATCTAAGGTCCCTAACCCTCAAGGGGCGTACAATCTAAGGTCCCTAACTCACATTCATACATACACATACTAGGGCCAATTTAGACAGGAGCCAATTAACCTACCAGCATGTCTTTGGAGTGTGGGAGCAAATTGGAGTACCCGGAGGAAATCCACGCAGGCACAGGGAGAACATGCAAACTCCAGGCAGGTGGTGCTGTGGTTGGGATTCGAACCAACAACCCTAGTACTGCCAGGCGGAAATGCTAATCATTTAGCCACTTAGCTGCCCACTATTCCTCCTACTGATACAAGACAATATTTTGTCTACTGACACCAACAATGGGGCACCATTTCTTCCGTTGGCACCACCTATGGGGCACCATTTTTCCAAATGATACAACAATGATGCACTATTCCTCAACCTAATACCAAATGTGATGTTTACTCCCACTGATGCCAAGAAAATTTGCACTCCCGCTGGCCACAGCCATGGGTTGAATTCCAAACAAATTTTTTTAGAAAATTGGAAATTTCATGTGTTTTATAACCCAATGGTGCCACCATTGATTTCAAAATTCGACCAACCAAGGCTTTAATTTCATCTCTCGTTGCTACAGAAATGAATTTTGCTTTGCTTTCCAGGTCACCGCTCGCGCTCATTTCTTTTTCAATTACATTTCTCGCACGATTCTCCCATCATTGATTAGAAATTTGTTTGTTTGTAAAAAAATTTCCAACATGTACAATCACTCAAATTCGATGGTCGCCCGAAAATCAGCCGTTGCTGTGGCCCACTAATGCTGCGAAATTTGAACGGAAATTCTCAGAAAGGATTTGAATACTTTCTGGATGCACTGTATATTGTGAAGATGCAAGTTTGCAGGAAATTGAGAGCAATCCGTTGCAGCACGGTTGATGGATTACTACGGGTATGGGAGGAAAAAAAAGGAGGCTGGAGTTCAGCTTTAGAAAAAAAACCTCATGAAGTGAACCTTCGGATGAGCTGTTTGACGAGCTGTTATGGACTGCATCACTTGAATGCTTGTTTGACATTTGGCAAAATAATTTGCCGAGTCGACTGTAACATAAATTTAAGAGGCCTCTAAGCACATGGAATGTACATTTAATAATAGAGATTTATACATTAGACCTAGGAGAAGGACAGCTGGGTCAGCCTCAAGTTGTGTTTCCAAAGCGTTCTTTATCTCGCTCCACGCCCCCACCCGTCCCGTGTGCTCTGGACTGCCAAGCTCACGTGGCAATAATATCCTTTCTTGGCAATATTTAGGAACGTGCGCCCCGCCCTGCCAGTTCGACCTTCCTGTGACTGGCGTTCCGGAGCAGTTGGAGCCGTAGGCCGGCAGGAATTGTGCGTTGTTCTGAAAATATAAGCAGAAGCTTCTAGCTTCCTCTGCTCACATATTGACCTGCATGATTAAAATAGTGTATGCTTCCCTCTACACACCCCGTCCATGGCTGGAGGACTGCCTGTGACCACAAAGCACAGGGCTGGGTTCAGGAGAACCGTTCCCTGGCGGTAATAACTGTCATTGCTATTAACCAGTCGCTGGTTGGGAGTTCTTCAGAAGCATGGTTAGATACTTAGGCTTGTGTTCATGATCATCCCCATGGCTTTGGTACACCTTGTTTAAAAATAAATAAATTGCGGCTGTGATGCCATGCATGACTGTTGGACTTGCAGAATCCCCGAGGCTAATACTTACCTACCCCTCTTAAAACACCACCACCCCTTCAAAAACCTTTCCACCCAAATAAACACGCAACTCTCTTTTTGGTGTAAAACCGGCCATAGCAGCCATTTATTTAACATAACTCAAACATAAATTTCGTACAGTAACTCAATTGATACCTGACAGTAAATTACCACCCGGGTCCAAGGTCTCTGAAGGCACCATTACTCCCATCACCAACTCGGCTGTATCTGATACCCAATGAAAGGCCCCCAGCCGCTACTACACCGCCTCGGGGACAATACTACCGTTACTTAACCCAGATACAGCCAAATGAACTCCCACATTACCAACATGACCTTTTATTGGGAAGGGACACCCATACCTACGATGGGCCCAACCCATAATTCCTCAACTTGTCACTCCACCACTGCCTTCAAAGACCCATCGACCCCTGCCAGCTGCCATGACAAACGAACAAACACTTCGGGACACAACAGCTGTTCTGAACCTTGAACAAACGCCATGAACCCACATAAAACAAACACCACGAACAACCACCAAACAGCAAAACAACACCAGAACAAACACAATGACAAAACTATAACCAACACAACAAACAGAATACAAACCAACTTCAGGGCGGGAGGGTGGGAGAAACCACCTCCGTGATGGCACAAGCTCCGACTGACTCCGACAAGACCCAAACCCCCAATTCAAATCCTGCAAGACCACCCACAATGCTGCGTACACCAATCAAGTAAGTAACCACCCCCCATCCTCTTTTTCCTTGCCTATACTCTACCCAAATTACACTCTCCGCCTCGTCTGCACGCCCCAGTCATGCTGGCCCTCCCTTATACTTCGCTCAGTCCAGGCCTTGACTGATCTTCAATTTACTATCAGCAAGGGAAGTGCATGTCAGAAAGGCAGTTCATCTAAATACTATAAAAATGTCAGGGTTCCACTGGGGCTCAGATCTGAAGAAGGAGCCTATTGAGCATGCTCCGAAATGCATTACCGCCCCCTTCACCTGCTACATCTGATTCTGCTCTCCAAGCTTCATTTTTGATGCACAGGCACATCCTGGACTCTACTTCCTGATCCTATAGACAGAGTTTGCTGCTGGACGGCTGGATGTCCCACCTGGATCTAATCACCACACGAGTCTTTTTAACCGTTTATCTTGTAAGTGCAAATTTTCCATTGTTTACTAAATTGTCAATACTGCACTTAGAGGCGCCCTCCTCTTTTTCTTGTTACTGCATTAGAGCCTTGCTTCCACTCTAAGAAGAGCTGCCTCAGTGTTACTGCTCCCATCCATCCATCCCTGATATCCATCTGGCACCTTTATCTTACAGCTACAGAGGTTGGGCTCCAACAACCGCACCCTATATAATATACATCTACAACATAAATACTGCAGCTCCCAGGCCTAAGGACCATTTAAAACCAGTGTCTAACCGTAAAAAGAATTGGTATCTGCTGCATCTGGTGATGAACATGTAGAATTGCTCCTACTCAAATTGAGCGCTGTCGTTACCTCTGTGGCAAAAAATTGTGAGCAGGTATAGCGGGTGATTACCCCAAACCTTGAGGGCTCATTTACCCCTTTGCTGTGTGCTGCACAAACAAATGCTGTGTGCTGTGCAAACAGTAATGCATTTTGCATTGTGTTGGGGAAAAAAACATTCCTATGTGCTGGCAGTCATCTGTGTATCCATTTTGAAGAAGCTGCTTAAAGTATATGTGCCCCTGAGGAAGTTGTGTGACGACCAGGGGCGGACTGACCATTTGGAAACTCGGGCACTGCCCGAGGGCTCGGGGTCAGTAGGGGGCCCCATGAGATGCCCCTAGTACCTTTTTCGTAGGCTTTTTTGAGTTTGGGGAAGGACACAGGGGCTCCATGATCCCCTATTGCCCAGGGGCCCCATGAGTTGTCAGTCCGTCCCTGGTGACGACACGCGTAGGGCAGAGCTGGGTGAGGTAACCTGTGATGTAAGATGCAACTGGAAGTAACGCGGGAGCCATGGTCCCGCTGTTTGTATATGTACAAAACAATACTCTTTTAAACTAGTTTAAGTGCAAGTCTTTTTAATAAATTAATTTTATAATACTTGCTACACCGTGAGGGGTCCCTTTGTTATGAGTTGATACTCAGAACCAGGAAAGCAGATCTCTTAAAGGGCCATACACTAGGATATATGGAAGATCTAAAAGTGGCACTATAAGGAAGAGAAGGAAAGGAGCGACAACAGCACAGAGCCTGGGAATAACCCCCAGAAGGAGAAAGCGACTTTTGACCTAGTATTTTATAGGTCAATAAATGAAGGTGAGCTCATTGGTGGAAAGGTGGTGGGGGTCATGTTATGCGATCCTTTGTGGAGATATCAAAGGTGGAAGTGATTCACCATATAATCACATGGAAGGAAGATTATCACATGAAAAGTAGGAATAATAGAGTGGCAGAACATTGTTGTTGGTACATTTATGCGTGGAGTTGGTTTATTTATTTTTATTTATTTCGGTATTTACGCAGTGCTTCACATACATATATTGTACATTCACATCAATCCCTGACCCTCAAGGGGCGTACAATCTAAGGTCCCCAACTCACATTCATACATACACATACTAGGGCCAGTTGGGACAGGATCTAATTAACCTACTAGCATGTCTTTGGAGTGTGGGAGGAAACTGGAGGAAACCCACACAGGCACAGGGAGAACATGCAATCTCCAGGCAGGATGTGCTGTGGCTGGGATTTGAACCAACGACCCTGGTACTGCCAGGTGGAAGTGCTAACCATTTAGCCACTGTGCTGCCCCAATAATTGGTTGATAATAGATGCACTAGAAAGATCATTATTAATATTTATGTGAGCTTATCCATATGAAAATACACCATTTTAATTATTTTTCATTGGTTTGCAAACTAGAGCTGGACTAATCTGAGTGCACACAGGAGGCAGATACAATAACATTCATTGCCATGCGCCTTTGATGCACTTACATTGCGGTGCACCAGAACGCATGGTAATGTATTATGCACTGTGTTGGAAAAACACCTTCTGGTGTGCTGGCAGCTCATCCATTTGAATAGGCTGCTTAAAGTATTTGTAAACCCTCTCCTTGTAAAACAACCCATACAGTTTCAAATAGAAATTAAAGGAAAAACTGTTTTTATATATTTTATATATATATATATATATATATATATATATATATATATATATATATATATATAAAGATTACAAATGGCTCCCCCCCTTTTTTTTTTATAAGTGATCACATTCTTTCTGTTCTCAGCTATATAGAGAGCTGGGGGATGAGAAACATCAGCACAATGAATGGCTTTGCAATAACTGCCAAAAACACACACCTCCCTCCTAGGTTATGTAGACGAGGGGATGGGGAGGTATTCTGTAGCCCCAACACCTGTCTTCCTTGGGAGACCACGCTCACTCACTGCACTGTATCTATGGAGGAACAGCATTGTCATCCTAGGAGAGGCGGTGTTGGGACTACAGAACAGCTTCCCTTTCCTTTCCCTCCCTTTTTATTTATTCATTTTTTTATTTCAGGTACTTATATAGCGCCATCAATTTACGCTGCGCTTTACATATATATTGTACATTCACATCAGTCCCTAACCCTCAAGGGGTGTACAATCTAAGGTCCCTAACTCACAGTCATACATACACATACTAGGGACAATTTAGACAGGAGACAATTAACCTACCAGCATGTCTTTTGGAGTGTGGCAGGAAACCGGAGTACCCGGAGGAAACCCACGCAGGCACAGGGAGAACATGCAAACTCCAAGCAGGTGGTGCCGTGGCTGGGATTCGAACCAATGACCCTAGTGCTGCCAGGCGAAAGTGCTAACCATTTAGCCACTGTGCTGCCCTTCATCTTCCTAACCTAGTAGGGTAGCGTGTTGTTTTCCATAGAATTCTGACCAAAGCTAAGTAGTAACAGCAGAGACAGAGAGCCCAGGAAGTTACAGGATTTCTGGCAGGATCAACAGGTATTTTTGTGCACTTATTGAACAGATATCAAAACACTTATGAGGCCAAAAGGGAGCAAAGAAGAGAAGTTTATTGTTCTGGTTGACTTACATTCACTTCTGGCTTGCTTCAGTCTCTCGTTGCCGTGAAGTTCCACATCCCTTTCCCTCTTTGAAAGTACTATGAATGTACTATGGCAATGTCAGTAGTGGGAACAGGATATCTGCCCTGAACATTTGAATCTGATAGCTGTGGATAGTCACTTTGTCATATCAGGAGTTGTGTGATGCATGGTTAGCTCCTTACAGTGGGCGGGATTTGGAATCCCTGCCAGAAATTTCAGCCTTGGCAATAGGTGTTCCCAGATCACCGACGACGCAATAGGGCGTACTGGAGCAATACGGCAATGCCGCGATGGAAAACTAAACTATTGAGCGGGTGGGCTGTGTTCCTCATATACAGCTTCTGGCTTCATTGTCACATTTTCTTTAACTCCTGATATGACAAAGTGACTATCCACAGCTATCAGATTCAAATGTTCAGGACAGATATCCTGTTCCCACTACTGACCTTGCCATAGTACTCAAAGAGGGAAAGGGATGTGGAACTTCACGGCAACGAGAGACTGAAGCAAGCCACAAGTGAATGTAAGTCAACCAGAACAATAAACTTCTCTTCTTTGCTCCCCTTTGGCCTCATAAGTGTTTTGATATCTGTTCAATAAGTGCACAAAAATACCTGTTGATCCTGCCAGAAATCCTGTCAATTGATAACTTTTTGGGCTCTCTGTAATTGCGTGATACCTTTAATTGTTCCTTTATCAACTCTCTAGAAAAGGGAGCGAACCTTTTATTGCGTGTAGCTGATGGCACTCATCACAGAAGTTGCAATGGCTTCCAGTCCTCGGAAACCAAAAGAAAGACTGTCAAATCTCCGTAGTTCTGCCCATGTACCGACAGCCTTAGGACTTGGATCTCATCATTATGTACACTTCTACACAGCGGCGTAATACTCGAGGAAGCATGCTGATTTACTTAAGTGAATGGAGTGAACTGGGATTGCAGTTTCTAAGATTGCCAGCTGTCTCGTTCCCAGCAGGAGTAAATGAGCAAATTATATTATCAGAGTGAGAACGACTATAATTAGCATAGTGAGCTCGTCTCCGAGAAAAAAAAAAAGTGAATTTTATAAGATACAAGTGCACTCTGGCATACACAGAAGATGACTGCTGTCTGGGAGGATGTAGTAACCCATAGCAACTGGATTGGCGGGTGAGATAAGATACTGCAGAGCAATGATCTGGCTTCACTCTTTAGCTTGCAGGTGAAAAAATGGCAGTGAAAGGGTTTCCAGTATTTAAACCTCAGACATGAAATGAGAGCAAAGCATATCCCTCTATAGCAGCGGTTCTCAACCTGTGCGTCGCGACCCCTTTGGGGGTCCAACAACCCTTTCACAGGGGTCTCCTAAGACCATCGGAAAACACATATTTCTGATGGTCTTAGGAACCGAGACACCGCTCCTCTATCAGTCTCCAGGCGGGTCCGCCCACATGCAGATACGTCCACATTTCCCTGGACCGCGATGTGTGCGCGGGATGACATGCCGCCCCTGTCATCTGGCCACATCCCCGGGATCACTCAACAGCTCCGCCTCCTCGCCAGTGATTGGCCGCCGGAACTGTAGCTCAGGAGAGGCACACAGGCGGCCAATCATCAGCGAGGAGGTGGAGCTTGGAGAGGAGGAGCCGAGCAGCAGCGTGAAGAGCAAAGAAGATCGAGAGAGGGAGCGGCCGGAGAAGGAAGACAGCTGACAGGTAAGTGTCTGTAGCGTGCAGATGGTGCTGCTGCAGCCAGGTATGCTGGCTGTAGATGGGAGAGGGAGGGAGCGAGCCCAGGCTGGAGCAGGGGTCAGCAAGGTAAGTATCATTGGTGTCAGTGGGAGGAATAGTGCCCCATCATTGGTGTCATTAATACCAATGATGGGGCACTATTCCTCCCACTGACACCAATGATGGGGCACTATTTCCCCCTCCCCCCCACTGACACCAACGATGGGGAACTATTCCTCCCCCCACTGACACCATGATGGGGCACAATTCCCCCCCACACTAGTATCAATGATGGGGCACTACCCCCCCCCCACTGACACCAATGATGGGGCACTATTCCTCCCACTGACACCAATGATGGGGCACTATTCCTCCCACTGATACCAATGATGGGACACTATTCCTCCCACTAATACCAATGATAGGACACTATTCCTCTCACTGATACCAATGATGGGGCACTATTCCTTCCACTGACACCAATGATGGGGCGCTATTCCTCCCACTGACACCAATGATGGGGCGCTATTCCTCCCACTGACACCAATGATGGGGCGCTATTCCTCCCACTGACACCAATGATGTGGCACTATTCCTCCCACTGATACCAATGATGGGACACTATTCCTCCCACTGATACCAATGATGGGACACTATTCCTCCCACTGATACCAATGATGGGACACTATTCCTCCCACTGATACCAATGATGGGGCACTATTCCTCCCACTGATACCAATGATGGGACACTATTCCTCCCACTAATACCAATGATGGGGCACTATTCCTCTCACTGCAAAATTACAGTTATGAAGTAGCAACGAAAATAATGTTATGGTTGGGGGTCACCACAACATGAGGAACTGTATTAAAGGGTCGCGGCATTAGGAAGGTTGAGAACCACTGCTCTATACTGTGTACTTGTCTCAATTAAGAGCACTATGTGTCAATGCTGTCTGCTGCCTTGTTCCTCTGTTATCAGCATGAGTCACTTCTGACAATTTTTGCTGACACCAAGAGCGAAGGTGACACAGATGGGAGCTACAGCACACAACCTGTGCTTGACAGCCTCAGCTCTGTTCCTGTGTGCTGTGTGAAGGGGTGTGTGTCCAGGAAGGAAAAATGTCACCAGCACACCGAGGATCACCAATACGGGTCCAAAGGTTTTAATAAATGATCACATAGTTACAGCAAGGCAACGTTTCGGAGTCTCGCAGGACCCCTTCATCAGGCATGTGACAAGTGTGTGTCCGTTCTCTCCAATCAGCTCACAGAGCTTGCCTCACTGAGCTCTGCACTTTGTAATTGCAACTCTCCGCCCCCTGATTTCTGAACTCTCTGCACTTTGAACGGATGTAGAGAAGACTGCAGATAAATGGGTACAACTTATGTAGAAGGATTTGTTTAATCTCTTCACTTCACTGGGTATATTTATAGGTTAACCACATTAAAGTCAGGGATGGGAAAAAAAACCCCTTGCAGTAGAACCCACCAACACTCCTTAGGTCTAGTTGTGAAGAAAAATGCTGCATTACTTGCCGTAATCTTTGTCGTGGCGCTGTCTTGTTCCTCAGCTCCTTGTTGTGGCGCTGTCCTCCTCCTCAGCTCCTTGTTGTGGCGCTGTCCTCCTCCTCCTCAGCTCCTTGTTGTGGCGCTGTCCTCCTCCTCAGCTCCTTGTTGTGGCGCTGTCCTCCTCCTCAGCTCCTTGTTGTGGCGCTGTCCTCCTCCTCAGCTCCTTGTTGTGGCCCTGTCCTCCTCCTCAGCTCCTTGTTGTGGCCCTGTCCTCCTCCTCAGCTCCTTGTTGTGGCGCTGTCCTCCTCCTCAGCTCCTTGTTGTGGCGCTGTCCTCCTCCTCAGCTCCTTGTTGTGGCGCTGTCCTCCTCAGCTCCTTGTTGTGGCGCTGTCCTCCTCAGCTCCTTGTTGTGGCGCTGTCCTCCTCAGCTCCTTGTTGTGGCGCTGTCCTCCTCAGCTCCTTGTTGTGGCGCTGTCCTCCTCAGCTCCTTGTTGTGGCGCTGTCCTCCTCAGCTCCTTGTTGCGGCGCTGTCCTCCTCCTCAGCTCCTTGTTGCGGCGCTGTCCTCCTCCTCAGCTCCTTGTTGCGGCGCTGTCCTCCTCCTCAGCTCCTTGTTGTGGCGCTGTCCTCCTCCTCAGCTCCTTGTTGTGGCGCTGTCCTCCTCCTCAGCTCCTTGTTGTGGCGCTGTCCTCCTCAGCTCCTTGTTGTGGCGCTGTCCTCAGCGCCTTGTTGTGGCGCTGTCCTCCTCCTCAGCTCCTCGTTGTGGTGCTGTCCTCCTCCTCAGCTCCTTGTTGTGGCGCTGTCCTCCTCAGCTCCTTGTTGTGGCGCTGTCCTCCTCAGCTCCTTGTTGTGGCGCTGTCCTCCTCAGCTCCTTGTTGTGGCGCTGTCCTCCTCCTCAGCTCCTTGTTGCGGCGCTGTCCTCCTCCTCAGCTCCTTGTTGCGGCGCTGTCCTCCTCCTCAGCTCCTTGTTGCGGCGCTGTCCTCCTCCTCAGCTCCTTGTTGCGGCGCTGTCCTCCTCCTCAGCTCCTTGTTGCGGCGCTGTCCTCCTCCTCAGCTCCTTGTTGTGGCGCTGTCCTCCTCCTCCTCAGCTCCTTGTTGTGGCGCTGTCCTCCTCCTCAGCTCCTTGTTGTGGCGCTGTCCTCCTCCTCAGCTCCTTGTTGTGGCGCTGTCCTCCTCCTCAGCTCCTTGTTGTGGCGCTGTCCTCCTCCTCAGCTCCTTGTTGTGGCGCTGTCCTCCTCCTCAGCTCCTTGTTGTGGCGCTGTCCTCCTCCTCAGCTCCTTGTTGTGGCCCTGTCCTCCTCCTCAGCTCCTTGTTGTGGCCCTGTCCTCCTCCTCAGCTCCTTGTTGTGGCCCTGTCCTCCTCCTCAGCTCCTTGTTGTGGCCCTGTCCTCCTCCTCAGCTCCTTGTTGTGGCCCTGTCCTCCTCCTCAGCTCCTTGTTGTGGCCCTGTCCTCCTCCTCAGCTCCTTGTTGTGGCCCTGTCCTCCTCCTCAGCTCCTTGTTGTGGCCCTGTCCTCCTCCTCAGCTCCTTGTTGTGGCCCTGTCCTCCTCCTCAGCTCCTTGTTGTGGCGCTGTCCTCCTCCTCAGCTCCTTGTTGTGGCCCTGTCCTCCTCCTCAGCTCCTTGTTGTGGCCCTGTCCTCCTCCTCAGCTCCTTGTTGTGGCCCTGTCCTCCTCCTCAGCTCCTTGTTGTGGCGCTGTCCTCCTCCTCAGCTCCTTGTTGTGGCGCTGTCCTCCTCCTCAGCTCCTTGTTGTGGCGCTGTCCTCCTCCTCAGCTCCTTGTTGTGGCGCTGTCCTCCTCCTCAGCTCCTTGTTGTGGCGCTGTCAGTGGTCCCTCCACATCATCCTGTACAAGGTATAACTATTGGGACCCATTCATGCATCAGGTTTCCTTGCTGAACAATTCCGAACACATGAACGCTAAATAAATACAATTACAAATACATTTAGAAACCATTAGAAATATGATGATTTAGGGTTAGCATGCTGTACATTTTTCCCAGTGCAACGTGAGCCAACACAACCCTCATTAATGGTTACATTAAATCGGAGTTCCACTCACCCTGTCAAAAAATAAGTCCGCAGCTACAGAAACTGTAGCTGTGGACTTTTAAAAAAAACAGCCACTTACCTGTCCCTCGGTCCCGTGGTGTCTCCCGCAGCCCGTTTCACTGGCTGTCCTGTATTCCAGGAGGCCGACATCTTCAGTGTGGGCACCCGGCTGTGATAGCTTGCGGCTTCACAGCCGGGTACCCACTGCGCATGTGCGAGTAGTGCTGCGCTTCATGAGTGGTCCTGTAGTCTTCTGGGACCTGTCACGTGTCCCAAAAGACTACAGGGAGGGAGGACACCTTCTGCTTCACCTAGACGATTGGATCGGAAGTGGGAGCGGGTACCTGTCAAGTTTGGGTACCCGCTCCCCCAAAGGTGCCCAGCTTTAAAGGGGAACAGTCCTTAAAGCTGAACTTCCCCTTTTAGGTGGAGCTCCGCTTTAAATAAAGACACCTGTATAGCCCATCTCTGGGAAACGTAAAAATAATGGCTCTCGGTGGGGCGGCGCCAACATTGCAAGGGTTAATTGTTTAGGGATATCGAAAATCTAATTACCTGTTCCTCCACATTGCTGGTCCAGACTCCGCAGATTTGCCGGAGGAGTGTAGGATCAGGTAACTAAAAGTGCTCCTCCTCTCTCTCCTAGACTAAAGCAGCCCATAGATTATGCAACTTTCTTTCCTTTCAAAACAGGTAGAAGGAAAGAAAATTGCTTGATTGTGTTGATGGGGGAATCCGTCCTGCAGCGCTCTTGTGTTCTGATGGCGTGGAATCTTCTGGTCCCTACTGAGCTGGCCAAGATTCGATCCACCTATGGCCAGCTTAAAGGAGCAGTTACCCCTTGCAGGGCCGGCACAGCCTCACTACAAGGGATCATTTTTATGTTTCCTAGAGTTGGGGCTTTAAAAAAAAAAAGTGTATTCAGGTATAAAAAAGAAACACTGCAGTGCAAATGCAGTTGGTATTTTTCCTGACATCGCCAAAGACTAATGAAAATACAATTGGTCATATATGTAAAAACATTTTTTTTTTTAAGTGATCTGTATGAACATTGGTTCTCGGACACGCAGATGTTTGTTCAACAGATCAAAAATAATCAACAAAATTCCACCATGGCCAACGACTTGGGAGAGTCAAAAGCTCACTAAATCAATCAAATGAAGGGTCTTCTGTGGTTTTTATTCAATTTGATCAGTTTAGTTTCATTGAACGATCGACTGATCATATCGATATTTGTGTGGCCACCATTAGGAAAATGACTGGTGGAATTTGGTTGGCATGTATCGTAAGCCAACTTCCCACATTTAATTAAACTGTTCTATATAAATGGTTGCCCGTTTAAGTGCCCTGCCTAAACGCTGCCCACATTCCCATGTGTTGCCCGGATGCCACACAATACACATTGAACAGTGGGAAATAAACATTTTGTTTCCTTTTGTTTTTTTGTTGACTTTGTGATATCATAGCATTGCGGTGGACAATGTTGTAGCTGTGCGTTGAAAGGGTGGTGTTCGGATTGTGCCATATTCATGTCATGAGGTGTTGGCTGTGCCAAGCTGGATGTCATGGGAATTGCTAAATAAAGAGATGGGAGTGACCTCTGGTTGTGAGAAAATTGTTTTCTACATAAATGTTTGATGAATACCTACTATGAGATTCATGTGCATCCAAATCGGCCACATGACTAAGTTTTCCCTATTCTATGTAAGAGTGGAAAACCTCTGTGTGAACACAAACTGTGTTACCTGGACTTTGAAATGTCCAAAGCTAGGCTACTTTGTTTGGCTTTCTTGGAATGTCATAGCCCTTTTGCAGAACCCCTTTGGTTTACATTGGGGGCCCGTCATAACCTTGGAAAAGCATTCAAAAGTGGGCTTTTAAGGATGGGCCAAGAAAGACTAGGGTTGGACAACTTGGTCAGCGATGTATATGGAATTGGAAAACTAGCAAACACCAATGCAATAACAGGGGAGACTCTCACGGGTTTCTGTGGTGGGCTGGACAAATCACAAGGCAGGGTGTTTAAAAAAAAAAACTTGTAAGCCACATATGCCAAGGAAACCAAAAGGACCCATGTGCATCAGACAACATAGGATGCCCATACTTCACCAACAGTTCTACGAAATTGCTGAAGGTTCATCAGAAATCTGAGTATGAGGTGTTCTTATGTACCCCCTCACCTTTCTAAAGTGCCGTAGTCTACGGCGGGGTGACTAGTTGCCAGGGTAGAGCACAAAACTGGCTTTCAGGATGCTGCATTGCTAGATAAGTGAAAGTAGGGGCAGCCCCCTATATTGCTTAATGTACAGTGGCTCTGTTGACTTCCTTGCTACAAGTCTGTTACAAGTTCTCATTAAACTACTTCAAATAAATTGTCATTCCTCAAAAAGCTAAAAACAAAACTATTCCTGCAGTACTCTGCAAAGGAAGAGCCATTATACTCCTATGGTGGGCCACATCTCCTCCCTCCTCTACATCCCCTAAGTCACTACAGTCTAAATGCAGAGGTATCGCTGGCACACCATGAAAGAGAAGTATGAGCAAAACATTTATTTGCCGCCATAGGACAAAGGAATGTTTTGTGGCCACTGCGGACCCCTTTCTCAAGCAGCCAGTCGTAGGGGAAGGGGTCCTCTTGCCCTGAAATGTTGCTGTGTCCTACGGTGGTGAATAAATGTTTTGCTTATACTTCTCTTTGATGGTGTGCCAGTTGTTCTCCTTTGTTTGAACTTTACGTTTGATGGCACCATCCATCATTTTACTGTAGCACCCGGGTTTTAGGTTTATGGCTGAAAGGAGTGAGCTGGATTACAGAAATCTATATCACTACAAAACTCATAGGGGTGGAGGATGGAATCACAGCATGAATCTGGGAAAACAATTCTAAAGCTTCTGGAATTGTCAAATGCTGATGACATTGGTGGAAGCTACAGCTCTGGAATGGAGGGGAGATGTTGGGTACGGGGTCCTTGGAGAGGGGATTATCATGGCTTCTCTCTCACAGGGTACTATAAGTAGTCTTTTGGGGTTGGTTTTGTTTTAATTATTTCTGTTGTCAGTTGAGGCCTGTGTTCCCTAGTTTGTTGCTGACTTCTTGATGAACTAGCTTACCACTTCAGTTTCACTCAAGGTTGTTTTCCAACCAAAACTTTTCAAATTCTTTAGGATTCATGTTAGCAAAGAGGTTACTTGACCGATTCAATTTAACTGACCTAACGAATTCTCAGGATGTATTCTTGGTGCTTCTATTGTGTATGTGAAATATGCTTTAGTATTTTACCTTTAGAGATCAAAAGTAAAATTTAGGCCACCGATGGCAAAATGTAAGAGGAGATAATGAGTTTGGATACAAATTTTTAGCCCCTATGTGATAGATTTCTAAGCCACTGTTTCAAAAACCATATCTTTTTGGGTTTTAGAGCAATAGCATTCAGTGACCTAGACCAGGGTTTCTCAACCAGACTTCCATTAACCCAAGGGTTCTTCCAGAGCTTGCTAGGGATTCCTTAAGCAATGATCAATTTCTAGTTCCCACTGACAAAATTGATCTTTTTAGCTATCTGTAAGGAGGTAATTCTTCTCAATGTTCACAAGTATAAGGAGCATTTTTCCTACTATCACACTAATGTATCATGAATTGTAGATATAGTAATTTTAAGCAGAGGTTCTCTGAGCCTAGAAAGTTATTTCAAGGGTTCCTCTGTGTTGAAAAGGTTGAGAAAGGCTGACCTAGAATTTGTTCGACTATAGTTAAAAACCCAAATTTCGTCTAAACTTCCATACGTTAACAAGGCCTTGGGAGCACATTTGAAAGCAATTATAAAAAATAAAAAAAAAAACTTGCCCAATTGGCAATAAGGATTTTGTTTTAAAATGAGAGGCTGTTGACATTTCTTCCTACAACCTGTTGTCAATTTTTTCTCCTCTTCTCACAGTTGGAGATCAGTCATTATGCAATCCAGGAACTGATGGGAAAATGTTGTCTTTATCCACTTTATGCTGATTGACAGCACTGCTTACGTAGCTTAAACTAGGATATGCTGTTTTAGCGTCATGTTTTTTTACCCCATGGTTTAGACTTGTTAGAATTGTTTGACTTGTTAGAACAGCCTTTCTCAACCTTTTTACCCCTGAGGAACCCTTTAAATAATTTTCAGGTTCTTGGGGAACCCCTATTAAAAAGATAATGCCTACAGCTTAGAGTACATTAGCTTGATCAATCATTTGAAGAATATTTTAAACAAAAATATAATGTGGCATACTTAGTGTATTTAACACCCAGGGAAAATAATTTTTTACCAACCCCCTACAAAATTATTTTCAATAATCTTGAAATAAATAACTGCAGAACAGAAATTCAGATAGTAAAAACTATGGTGTCCGCTAACATTAGTGGTCAGCGTGGAAATGGGCCCGTACATTAGTAGCTAGAGGAAAATTGCCTCCTTGCATTGGTGGTCACTGTAGGTGAGATAGCAATCCACTTTTGCTCATTGCACAAGGAACCCCTGGCAACTTCAGGAGGATCTCATGGAACCCTGGTTGAGAAACACTGCTCTTTCCCTGCATTGGTGGTCAGTGTAGGCAGGAGATTAACCCACCTTTGCTAATTGCTTGAGGAACCCTAGTTGAGAAACCGTGTTAGAATTTTATGACATTCTGAAGAGGATGCAAAAGTCCTACATTTTTAATTCTGCTGAAGGAGCCCGGTTGTTGAGGGCTCCACAATCCCCTTCCTCCGCAGTTACATAGGGACTATGTTCTTCAGCCAGTATGGGGACAAATTAGAGGGGTTTGTTAAATTTATATCCATCTTATTTGGTTTTTTTCCTTACTTTTTTTTCTTCTTAACTTGTCGCTAATGTTCCATTTGGCTTTAGCACGTCGTGGTCCCACTCCTCCAAATGGCTGATCTCATTGTAATTGCAGGTTTTTGGTTAAGTGGCCGCGGAGTGTAAAAACTCTTCACTTACCTGCATCTCATCCATCTGTACCTACCCACAGATAAAAACACACCAGTCAATACCACTAATCTTCTGCTATTTCCTTATTTGAATGGGACCCGGAGATTTGATTAACAGTGTCGGCAGAGCAAAATTAGGGGTTAGCGCTTTGCAGTTTAATAGCGTGAATTCAATGGGGGGAAAAAAGGCATCCAGCCACTTTTGTAAACTGGTTCTTTTTTTTTTTTCTGGTGCAAATATAGAGTAGCGTGTGGATCAACTAAATCAGTTGACTATTGTTCTCTCTTGTAATGTTGGAATGTAACGAAATATCAAAGTCTTGGAATCCTTTCTGATTACAATTCCCATCTCGGGGAGTATAATTGCATGTGGAGGCAGCTCCATTTGAAGAGCGATGAAGGCGCGCCAAACCTTTTTCAGGTAGGAACTATGCCATTCAAAGCTTCACTGACCTGCTAGTTTTTGATGCTTTCTAGAGAGAGGTATTTCTGGTATAGGTGGGTTAAACACTACAGAGCGAGAACAGTACAGAGTGAGGACATGTAAGCAGATGAGTAGCAAGTAATAGATATTTGCAACACTTCCGGAAAAAGGCTAAATGCACAGATGAAATATCTATGGTTACTTGTCAAAGGATTTTTATTTCTGTCCAGTCCTGAGATTTGCCCAGTAATGTCACCCAGTACAGCACTGTGTGGTAGGCCAGTAGACCTAATTCCCTGCTGTAGTTAATTAACACATATGGGCCATTTCCCTTCCTCATCCTGTGACTGGACAGTGAAAGGAGAAGCAGCAGACTGATGAGCTCATCTCTCTGTCACTGTATTCTCCTCTCCTATTCCTTGCTGACCTTTAAGCACAACTGCTGCTCTAAAAATTCAGATGCTTACTCTACATTTAATGGCATATTATTGACTAGGCTGAGCTGTATTCATTTGCCTTTTTTTAGATATGCTAGTGATTTGCTTGTTGCCTTTTAAAGATAAGCGTATGTGCAAAGTCTCAGTCACCAGGGGGTAGATGGAGACCAATGCTGGCTCAACGCTTGAAGGTACCAGGAAAAGAGATGTAGAATCATTTAGATGAAATATCTTGGTGTTCTGGAGACTTCATTTGTCAAGAGCTAAGGAGAGAGAACCTTAAGGACCAGTTCACACTAAAAAAAAGCGCATGCAGAAAAGCATTCCAAAATGGATTTGGAGGACGCTTTTTTGATGCATTCCAGTGCATTTTTGATGCATTTCCGGGTGCGTTCGAGATGCTTTTTTCCCCCCTCCTTTTTGTTGGATCATTATTCAGTTGTAAAATCTTCATTTTCATCAAGACAATGCTTTTCCTTTGCTTCCTCTTCCTGTTTTTTTTCCACTGTATGGGTGTCCAGGTTTTTTTTTTTTAATTTATATATTTATTTTTTATGCATTTACCGCGTTCCAGTACATTTCTGTGCAGAAATCAGCAGAATGTTGTACTTTTTTTTTTTTTCTGGAACTGAAAAACACTGGAACACACGGCATTGGTGAACTATGCCATTGGAACCCATATAACCTTTTTTTCCATGCATTTATGATGCAGAGAAAAAAAAGCACTGCATGTGGTATGAACAGGTCTTTAATGCAGAGAACTGCATTATTATTATACAGGATTTATGTAGCGCCAACAGTTTGCTCAGCACTTTACAATATAATGGGAGACAATACAGCAACAATACAGTTCAATACAAGAGGGATAGGAGGGCCCTGATCCTGGGAGCTTACAATCTACTGCATCCACACATATCCTTTCAATGGACGAGTCGACACAACACTTACCAAGAAACTGCTGTCTGGGTGGTTTTGAATCTTCGTAGTTCTGATTCTTGGTGGCTTCATTTAGTGAGTCTGCATGGTTTCCATAAAACCCCCGGTGATGCTCAGACTTTTCACATTAATTGCGGTGTGATTTGTGGAGTGAATGCATTCCTGTTATAACAGAGTAAGGAAACTGAAGATTTGGAGCCCTTGTAGGATTTGAACGAAATACCCTGGTGAGCTGCCGACTGTTTCAGCATCAATTACTTTTTTTGTGGAAATGCTGTTAAAGTATGTCTAAATCCCCAATTTTTTTCTTTATTTTACGATAGAGTAGGGCATTGGTCTCCAAACTGTCTCTTTGCTTGCCTTTATCCAGCCATCGAGGCATTATCCTCACCACTGACACCAACGATGGGGCACTATTCCTTCCACTGGTATCAACTATTTCTCCCCCTTATCCCCCAGATCAGGTATTGTTTACTCCCACTGGGTACAGTCTGCCCCCGTCTAAAGGACAGTAAATGGGCCCTTTCTTTAGATAGTTTGGAGACCCCTGGAGTAGGGATGGTTACAACCCCTCCAAATCTCTACCCATTATGGAAAGTTCTCTCATGATAGTTGTCTCTAGAACAAATGCCCCATTGTAAAAATATAACTTTGCTCTGAACACAACTAAAAGTTGGAATTCCTATAACTTTTTGTCCCATTACAGTGGTCTCCAGAAAGCATGGAGAGGTTGAATGTCCCCAGCAGGGACACACACAGCTATGAGAACCTGATAGCGGTTGTAACCCTTCCCTAGGCCATCTAAAACAAAACCTAAAACTTTAACTTTAGATATACAGTACTTTCAAGATGACTTTGGCACCAATCATGGCTGTGAATCCTACAAGGTAAGTGCTATTGAAAAAAAAAGCAAAAAAACCCCCACACCCTTTATTCAGCCTCTGCTTTGTGCTTTAAAGTACTTTTCCAAGCCTCACGGGTTTATTTTTTAATTTTTTTTGTCCGCGAACGTGCGAAAAAACCCGTAAGTGTTCACAAAAAACGTGCAAGTGCAAAACACCACACAAAAAAGTGCACTTAGGGTGTGCTTTGTCCTTCCCCCGAAGGGGATGGACCTCTACCCTGATCCCCCGGGGCACAAAACTCCTGACAGGGACAAGGTTCCCATTTGGTCCACCTAGCCAAAAGGCCTGGCGGACCACCGTTCCTTGTGGCCAGCCAAAGCAAGCCACTCAGTACTTGGCCAGAGGGTTCTCCCGAAGAGAAAACCCCCTAGGGACAGGGGAGGAAGGAACCAAAAGGCCACACATCCTCCCCCTAGACTTCAGGGTAGGCCCGAGGACCCACACCCTACCATCCTGTGAGGAAATAAAACACACACAAGCCTCACGAGTAGGAAAGTTGATGTTCTAATTGCCTGAGCCCAGGGATGAGTGTTTTTATCCTGCAGAGTTCTTGCAGTCCTGCCAATGGTCACATTTGTGGTAGACCCCGCCATAGTGAGTGTTGCGGTCTTCTTCCTAGCCTCTGCGCATGTGATCTTCATTGCTTTTATTCTTTGTGATAGAGACCAGCTCATGTATGGCCAGTCACAACACAGCCAGGACACAGCGGGATCTAAGAACTTTGCAGCTCTGGACAGGCTGCCGTGGTGAGAAGTGCCACTTATCTACATATTAGGCCTGTAGAGCTATTTTACAATTTACAGATGAGTGGAATGAAGGGCGGGATATGGGGTTTGATTGGAAACTGCAGCTATCCTTCAAACTGGCAAGAAGCTGAAAATGGCTCTCAGGCTTGTTATAAACTCCTAGAAATGCTTGTTAATAGGATCCCATAGTCCCTCACTTATTAAAGGCATAGTTTACCCTTACCCTTTGGAAAAAAATTATAAACTTTGGTTCCACACATTGGAAAAGTAAAACAAAAAATGTTTTATTTTTTTTTTTGCATTGGATCAGTGCAATTGCGATAACTGCATTAAGAGGCAGAGACTCTTTCCATAGCTTCAGGTTTTTAGAGGTACTGAAACTACCCTTATGAGGCTGGAGGAAATATTCCATGGTAATGTCTCCTGTGGGACTTGCACACTTTTTTTTTCTCCTAGCCCCAGGTACTTACAGAGGTAGGGACCTACTGTTATGGGGCTAGAGGAAGTATCGATGGATTATGTGTGCGCTTATGTTAGCACACTTGTGCTTTATGGAGATCTGCATACTTTTCCCCTAGCTCCAGGTCCACTGGGAGGTAGGCACCTAACGTTATGGGTTTGGACTGAGTATCAGTGGACTACACATATGCTGATGTCAGTACACTTGTGTTCTATGGAGATCTCCATACTTTTTCCCCTAGCTCCAGGTCAACTGGGAGGTAGGCACCTAACGTTATGGGTTTGGACTGAGTATCAGTGGACTACACATATGCTGATGTCAGTACACTTGGGCTTTATGGAGATCTGCATACTTTTTCCCCTAGCTCCAGGTCAACTGGGAGGTAGGCACCTAACGTTATGGGTTTGGACTGAGTATCAATGGACTACACATGTGCTGATGTCAGTACACTTGTGTTCTATGGAGATCTGCATACTTTTCCCCTAGCTCCAGTCCACTGGGAGGTAGGGACCTAACGTTATGGGTTTGGACTGAGTATCAGTGGACTGCATGTGCTGATGTTAGTACACTTGGGCTTTATGGAGATCTGCATACTTTTTCCCCTAGCTCCAGGTCAACTGGGAGTTAGGCACCTAACGTTATGGGTTTGGACTGAGTATCAGTGGACTACACATGTGCTGATGTCAGTACGCTTGTGTTCTATGGAGATCTCCATACTTTTTCCCCTAGCTCCAGGTCCACTGGGAGGTAGGCACCTAACGTTATAGGTTTGGACTGAGTATCAATGGACTACACATGTGCTGATGTCAGTACACTTGTGCTTTATGGAGATCTGCATACTTTTCCACTAGCTCCAGTCCACTGGGTGGTAGGCACCTAACGTTATAGGTTTGGACTGAGTATCAATGGACTACACATGTGCTGATGTCAGTACACTTATGTTCTATGGAGATCTGCACACATTTCCTCTAGCTCCAGGTTCACAAGGAAGTGGGGATCTATCATTATGGGGATGGAGGAAGTATTAATGAAGTATCTACAAGAGCAGCAATGTCCCCACAATTGTGCTGCATTGAGATCTGCAAATCCCTCTGCGTTGGTGGTAGATGGGACTTGTAGTCTTTCCATTCTCAGATCCCAATGAATGGATGACTGACATGCCAAGTTCAAAAGAAAGCAGAATGCTGCTGGGGGATGCACCCCACAATTCGGATATGTGGGGGTGGTTTCAGGGTGGGGAATATGACCATGTTTCATGTTACACCCTAACTATGGGTATAACATAAAATCTGGTCACATCAGTCCATTGCCTGCTGGCTGAATGGACTGATTGCCCCCTGACCACTGCAATAACTTGTACAGTTTCCCCATAATTTATACATACTGGTTGGCAAGCTATTCTTGCAAAAAGAGCCTAGTGAAGGGCCGTCTGCTGCCTTACCGTGCTGTATAACATATTACTGTTTGAAAATAAAAACATAGGCCTATTAAGCTCATAGTCTTCTATTTTTGACTCGTGAAAGTCATATGGATGTCGTCATATGGTACAAATCCCAGAGGGTTTGTTCGGAGGAATCTGAAACAGCACATTGGGATAATGCTAGCACAGCTGTATGTTTTACACAAGCTGCTTTTTGTTCATGTCTAGCTGGAGCAGACCCCCCCCCCCCTTCCCCAACCTTCAGGCCGGAGCCCAGAAGCTCCCCAGGGGGCTGACTCAAATTCTTTAAGTGCTCAGCCCTTTTAATAATCCTTGCTCATCTTATTTATTTATCTATATTTTCTGCCGGTTTGTTAAGTTGCTGGGGGACTCATCTGTTCAGCCTTCTGAAGGACTGTGACTGGTTTTCCGAGATGGTTAGAAGCTCTACTTGGCCACTCTTGCTTTGCCTAGAAAGTTTGATATTGTTTATTTTATTTATTTATTTCAGGTACTTATATAGCGCCGTCAGTTTACACAGCACTTTACATATATTTTGTACATTCACATCAGTCCCTAACCCTCAAGGGGTGTACAATCTAAGGTCCCTAACCCTCAAGGGGGTACAATCTAAGGTCCCTAACTTACATTCATACATACATATACTAGGGACAATTTAGACAGGAGCCAATTCACCTACCAGCATGTCTTTGGAGTGTGGGAGGAAACCGGAGTACCCGGAGCAGGGGTGGACTTACCATTTGGAAACTCGGGCACTGCCCGAGGGCCCGGGGTCAGTAGGAGGCCCCATGAGCTCTGAGGAAGGGGGTTTAGCTCCCAAAACGCGTCAGCTCATACGCATCGACACAGATGTACTGTGACTGTGTTTGTGGACCACATATACTGCTTTTAATAACGCTGGTTTGTGAGTATATATCTTCTTTTTTCAATAAATACGTGTTTTACCACGGTAATGCACGACGGGAGTGCGCCCTTGTCTCCTCTTTTTCATTAGCGCTCAGATTTCCCGATCTTAGAAGGGCTGCACCTCTTCGGTTGGCATTTTGGCATCTTCTTGGTTGTATGAAGACTGGAGCGCTGGTTACGTTTGTTTATCTTTCGGAGTGCATACACATACTAGGGCCAATTTAGACAGGACCCAATTAACCTACCAGCATGTCTTTGGAGTGTGGGAGGAAACCAGAGTACTCAGAGGAAACCCACACTGGCACAGGGAGAACATGCAAACTCCAGGCAGGTGGTGCTGTGGCTGGGATTCGAACCGACGACTCTAGTACTGCCAGGTGGAAATGCTAACCATTTAACCACTTTGCTGCCCAGTATACAGTTAAAATATATTTGATTATTTCTGTGCCTTTCTGTTTGGGTGTTCGCTCCTACTTATGGGGGGATCTTGTGGCTGGATAGACATTCAGTTCAGTTTTTGTGCATGCTGGCTATCCCAATATCTTATTACTGAACCTTTACAGCTAATGACCTCCATGCAACCTTGATTATGCTATCATCTTGATGACGATGGCTGAACCATCAGTATATATCCCAGCTTCACAGGATAACCATACAACTCCCTGTGAGGTTCAGCAATACCCCTCATGATCTCTCCCCAGATGTGACTTAGTCAATAGGTATAGAATGTAAGTGGCTATATGTATTGTTTTCATGTATCTTCTGAAGAAGCAGGTTGAAAATTAGTGAAATGTGTTGAATGACCCTGTCTTAGTGTATGATACGGCTACCATTGAAATAAGCTGATGAACCTTCTTGGATGCTTGGAAATATTTTTTTAAAATTTGCTGAGTGATAGGTAATGTAGGGAACATGTATGAGGATATATAAGAGTTAAGCAAATACAATTTGTATGCATGGTGTTCATTAAATGTTTCTCTTGATTGGATGTGAAGCCTTTAAATTTAACAAATTTTTAACACATCTACTTAATGACCCTGTAATCTACTTTTCATAGAATTGTTCTGTGCTATATGGACTGGATTGAATGTGAACTGCGTTTTATGTTCTTTCCTCTTTCCATATTGACTGGATTTTAGCCCTGAAGGATCATTGAGCCTTCAAAAAGTGTTGGCTTTGGTTGCAGAATTGTTTTTTCTGGACTATACTTACAAGTGTGCACATCACGGCCATGACACGCAGGACTGTAGTGCTCTACATGAAGGAGCTCCCCCCAGGTGACACTACTAGTCCTTCCAATGGACTGTTGTCACCCAAAGACAGGAAGAGGGGATAGGCTTTCAGAAAGTAGTAAAAATAGGTGGAATTGCATAAGAAAACACCATTGACAGTTTGCTGGTGTAACGGGACCGACCCCAGACTGCATTTGGGTACTTCCGTTAGACTACCGCTTCCCTTTCCGAACACCAACAACAGACACCACAGCAGACCATACAAGACTAGTTTATTTGAACACAGATACAAGATATATACACTCAGGGGGAAAACCCCCCTCCCTGCATATTGACACAGGGTGGGGCAATCTACATTTAGTAACAAGAGACACACAGGTATTCAAACTTCACACCAGCAGACAGTCCCATCAGAAGGGAGAGCTGCTGTGGACACCCCCCCCACCAAGCCAATAAACTTATACATCCCATAATAGTTTGCTCCCAAGCCAGACACACAATAGAACAATGGGATGCAACCACATAACATCAAACAATCAACAACCCCCCACCCCAATATTAGGACAGATCACCCTGTACCCCTAACAGGCACAGGGTGATTTACACATAAGAGGGATATGGGGAGCTGAGACAGCTCCAAAGTGAGCTGTGTTCCATGGGCCCCCCCACCCAAAGTGACTCCCGTCACAGTTGGAATGCAGCTTATAATCGGCAACACTTTTTTAAATACAAATTTTAGCATTTTCATACACTTTCAGGCCCCTTGTGATATAGACATTCAGGGCCTTGTATGTTCAGAGACAAAAGCCCAGAATGCAGATCTCCTTCATTCAGGACCTTTGTTCCTGAACACACAGGACCTTAACCTCTTCACGCCGACCGCATGCAAATGTGCGGCCTCCCGGCATCCGGGCCTAGACGCCGAGCGCCCGCACATTTGCGCTCTATTAAAAAAGGACATATGTGCCGAGAGCGCGCTCCCAGCACACATGTCCGGAACTCACGGAAAGGTCCCAATCTCCTCTTTCGATCGGGTTCTTTCCCGATCATGTGATGGCGCACCACGGCGGTCACATGACCCTAAACCCCGGCTTCTGAAACTCTTAAAGTGCCAGGAGGCGCCGGCGTGAAGGGGTTAAATGCCAATTCCACTCAGTTTAGTGATCAGCCCTGTCCAGCCGAATCCTGCTATAGACTTTGACAGGCCGCCTATAGCTGCACATGAATGCCGGGAGGAGTAGAATGGCCGGGAGGAGTAGGATGGCCTGGTGTGCAGGGGGGGGGCCTTAGTTTATCACTTTCACACCTATAAACAACCTTAAAAACCACCGAGCATCCTTTGGCTTTCCTCCGAGTGCATTAAGCACAGTTAGTTTCATTACAAATGTACTGCGCCGGGAGCAGCAGTATATAATTCATACAGAGAGTTGGTAGGAACAAGATGCATGGTAGGCCTCTTCCCCCAGCTGGCTGGCAAGAAGCATGGGATGTTCTTTGGAGGAGGTGAGCCGGATTTCACCCCATCGTGCGGCTTGATGCATGAGCTGCTTCCTGGCTCCCCATCTGCTGTGCGCTCCGCACAATGCGAGCAGGTGAGCAAGAACAGGGCTTCCAGCTTGGATGCGCAAAAAAAAAAAAAATAAAAAAATGAGGCCAGAGAAAAGAGGAACGGCACTGACAGACCGAGAGGAATATGCTGTGCTGTTCTTTCCCCAAAGCTTCAGGTGATCAGCACTGGGGAGGAGGAGGGGACGTCTTCCCAGCCGCATAGATCACCCCCTCTCACAAACAGTCAGCATCAGCTCATCGCAGATGCAAAGGGCCGCCTGTGTGCGAGAAGCTGCAAGGTAATTAGTCCAGCCGGAAAAGCCGGTGTTAATTCTTTGCAGAATTAAAAAAAAAAAAAAAAAAAAATGTCTGATAGCAAAGGGTCAGTAACTACATACTGCAACAACAAAGGTACTAAATGATTGTTTTCTGTAGAATAATGCATCAGAAAGAAATGCCAATTTTGTTTTTAATAAAAATACTTTGTATTCGCCTTTTTTTTTTATTCCTTTCTGCATCTCCGTGCTTCTGATCTCTGGCAACCACTTCCTGCACTCCAGGGATATGTGCATGGCAGTTCTTAGGTTGGGTTTCCCATTGATGACAACAGTGGACCATGCTTTCTAAAGATACACTCCGGACACATTCATTAAAATGTTTTCCTCAGTAGCCTCGAAGGATATGCATCCACTTTGTGCACCAACTGCTTTTTCAAAATCTGATATTACCTTGTAGACGTAGCCACGATATCGGCACTGTGCTGTACAAAGCCTGTGACGTATTCCGATCTGTGGGAGGGGGCTCAGCAAGCTCCACCTACCACAGATATTACAGGAGGGGGCGGAGACAAGACCAGTCACCATGCACAAGGAGAGAGCAGCAGTGAGTGGTCTTTATTACAGGAAGTCAAAGTCTCACACTGGATTACTGCACAGATCTGGAAGAAACACAAGGCATACCAAGATTCAAGGAAGAATACACACGACTTTTGTACTGGGAAGATATCTCCTTAGGGCTCATGTACACTGCAGCTGATAAACTCACGTTTAGGAGATGTTCAGCTTTTTTTTTCAGCAGCCCCTGAACTCTCCCTAATGTTTTCCTATGTGTCCATGTACACATCTTCGTTTACAGGCATTTGAGTTTACAGTCATTTTTTTGAACGCAAAAAACCTGCGTTCAGCAGTCAATTTTATCAGCGTTTCAAGCGCAAAATGCTTGTAAATGCGGCAAATCGCATATATTTGCATTTGAAATTTTTTCTTAACTCTTCTTCCAGTTCCCGATGCTGTCCAGAGCCTTTTTTCATCATGAAAAATGCATTCAAAGCATTTTCAAGGTACTCAAATGGACAGAACACTGGATGTTCCCACCAAGCTTGTCACACATTGTAATGACCAAATCACACCTCAGACCTCTCCCTTGGAAACAAAAGATATGTTAATGACCATTCACACCTCAAATTCCTCAGGTGACTTTAATGACTTCAACAGACACCTTTCCCTCCCTTGGAAACAAAAGAAATGTTAATGAGCAACTCACACCTAATCTCAACACATACTACTGTCTCTGCGTCTACTCTCTGTATTTCTCTGAAACAGTCTGAAATAGTTAATAATTTACCACTTTTCAGTGCATTCTGGGAATTTGGGAGGTTCTCCTGTGCTTATCTTTAAAAAATGCTTCTAAACACAAACGTGCATAAACACGGTATGCAAACGCAGAAAAACAGATGTTTTTTAACCTACGTTTTCCAGCAGTCAGTTTCCATCGTTCAGTAGTGTCCCGTGTACATGGGGCCTAATACTGGATTTTAGCTTTAGACCCCTTTTACTCAGACCACTCTCCTCTATGGGCACTCAGATGTAAATGGACTGCCTGTTTGTTTACACCTGACTGCCATCTGATCCACTGGGTGGAAGGGGAACAGAAGATCCCCATCAATCTGTTTTATGATCGGATTGGATGACAGTGGGTGTAAACAGAAGCATGTCTATTAAACCCCCCCCCGCATTCCATAGAGGAGAATGGAGGCTCTGATCTGGTCCGCCTGAAAAACAGACAGGTGGATCCGATTAGAACGATTATGTGAAAAGGAACCTTAAAGTGGTAGTAAACTCCATTTTTTAATCGTTTTTACCTACAGGTAGGCTTATAATGTAGGTACAATGGCTAAGCACTAATTGGGGCAAAAAATGTCCAGGTTTGAAAAATAGTCTTCTGGAATGATTAGATGTGGAATGATTCGACATTTTAAAGCTCTATTTCTAGCAACCTAGAAGACCACCCTTGTACTTGATGATGACGGCCATGTCATTAATTCATTTTGTCCAGCACCATGAAACCACGGGACAGACAGGAATGTTGCCTGAGTAGAACATGTGCGGTCACCTGGCTGTAAACACAGCGTGATCATTTTCCCAAATGCTGTTTTTGAACAATGTATTTACAGTTTATTTTTAACAGCAGTTCCAGACAGCCAGTGGAATCAGGCATTGAACTGCTAACGCTTCTTAAAGAATACTGCAGGACTGCAACCTCATGTGCTACTGTGCCATGAAATCCCAGTCTCTGAATCAGGGAACACTTGGGGTGGCTTCAGATTCAAGGTTTTGATGCCAGCAACCACAGGAACTTAGCAAGGGGGTGAAGCCGGCCACACACATTTCTTTTAGGTAGTATAGGTCCCTGGGCTCCGTTTGCAAAATGTTGGTTTGTTTGAAATGTGCCTTTTAGTCACCAAGGTATTGGTGTATGTGCATGGGTAAGCGCTTTTGTCCCCTGTCTACAGCAAGCCAAGACACTCTGGTCAATGTTTGCTCATCGTTGATGAAGCACATGGGAATTTGTAGCCTGCGGCTCTCAAACTGGTTGACAAGCCTGCATTAATGGGGCCGTATATCTTCACTGGCTGTAAGGCCCCTGATGAATTTCATTACAGAGCCTGCTAGCCTTGTAAGGGTTTCAGCATTCCTCCCAAGTGAGGCATGGGGGAGATGAGAAATACAGAGGGGGGGGATACAATTTGACTGAGTATGTACATGTCTGTAGGTCAATTCTGCTCTTGAGGTACATAAATATTTTGCATATTTTATGTACACCGTATCTGGGCACCCCTCCACACTGAACTATGGTGCCCAAATCTAGGTCTATAAAGACTTGGATTGAGGAGGAGTATGGTGTGGAGGAAGTGGCCTGCACCCTGAGGAGCTCGAGCTCTGACCTCAACCCAGCTGAACACCTTTGGGTTGAAGTGGAACACCAATTGTGAGCTGAGGTTTCTCATAAAAAAATTAGTACCTTACCTTGCAATTTTTTATTTTTGGCTGAATGGCCAAAAATTCTAACAAACCCACTCCAAAATCTGGTGGAAAGTCTTCCCAAAGGAGTAGAGGCTCTTCTAGCCACAGAGGGGAGCCAACTCCATATTAACAGCCATGGATTTAGAATAGTATTCCAACAAGCTCATATAGGAGTGAGGGCCAAACCTCTAGCCATATATTGCACATATATCTTCGATGTCCATAGTTGCTTTGTCTTCAGTCAACATGAACATTTACATTTTCGACAAGTGAATATTTTCAATCTAGTTATCTGGACTTGGGAACAGTTAAAGAGACTATATATGGATTGTAAAGGAAATCTCTTCTTTGCAGTAGCTTTTTAGATATATTCATGAATGGGTGAAGCTTGTTTTCTCACCTTCCCTAATATGCAAAAAGTACCCCTTACTTATACTGGGTTCTGTCTAGCCCTGGCACCGATATAAAACTGTGGTCCACAACAGGAATGTTGCACACAGATGCAAAATAATCTTCCTTTGTAAAATAAGATGCGGGAACTAATTCGATTCTGACATGTTTTGTGCTAGGCTCAGCATTTTCTGAAAGAAGCGCTGTGCCTAGCATGAAACACGTCAGAATAGAATTTGTTCCTGTTGGCTTTTTTAATAAAGGGAGATTATTTTGTGTATCAGTGTGCAACATTCCTGTTGCTGATACAAGATATTGCTTTAGTGGAGATGAGCCGAGCCAGCAGCTCAGCTAAGGTGTGATTGTGGAGTGTGGAGCTTGATCTCGCTTGGAGAATCATATGAAATATTCGAAATAGAACTGTGGTGGTGGTCAAGGTCTGAGTATTAAAAGTGTCACTGATTGGCTGCTCAGGCTGAGGCAGCCAATCAGTATCACTACTATACACAGGTCCCACCCTGTTTGGGAAGGACCAGTGGAACTGGGGCATGATGAGCGCAAAGACGCAGTCACCGGTAAGGCCCCTTTCACACGAGCGGACCGATAGGGTCCACCTGCCCATTTTTCAGGTGGATCCAAACGCTCAATCTATAGACCAGTCATTGACAATAGTCAATAGTCCGTTGACGCTCGCTGGCATCTTATCTGTTCCTGTATGCCAAACATAGATGGATGGGGATCCGTTCTCCATCCATCCAGTGGATCAGATGACAATCGAGTTGGTCCGTTTCCATCCGACTGTCCCATTGAAATCAGTGGGCAGTGTTTTTGTCCACTCTGCAGCAGACCTGTTGTCCGCCTGCTCAGCGGGGATCAGCGGAGAGATCCCTCGCTAAGTAGGTGGGTCATGCTGATGGATTTGCCCTGTTTGTAAGGGGCCTAAGGGTGTACTTGCACATTATGTTAGTATTATTATTATACAGGATTTATATATTATTATTATACAGGATTTATATATTATTATTATACAGGATTTATATATTTTTATTATACAGGAATTATATATTATTATACAGGATTTATATATTATTATTATTATTATAATACAGGATTTATATATTATTATTATACAGGATTTATATATTATTATTATAATACAGGATTTATATTTTATTATTATTATACAGGATTTATATATTATTATACAGGATTTATATATTATTATTATACAGGATTTATATATTATTATTATACAGGATTTATATATTATTATTATACAGGATTTATATTATTATTATTATACAGGATTTATATATTATTATTATACAGGATTTATATATTATTATTATTATTGTTATTATACAGGATTTATATATTATTATACAGGATTTATATATTATTATAATACAGGATTTTTATATTATTATTATTATACAGGATTTATGGCGCCAACAGTTTGCTTAGCGCTTTACAATATAACGGGAGACAATACAGCAAACATACAGTTCAATACAAGAGGGATAGGAGGGCCCTGATCCTTGGAGCTTACAATCTAGGAGAAAGAGATGGGGAGAGAAGGAGGCTTTTTTATGTGCATATGCATATCAATGTGTGCTTTTTTTTTAAAATTTGTTCTATTTACAAATTTTCACTTTTTTTATTTGCACAGAGTAGCAATATTTGGTTGTTGGGTATCCAAGCTCTGCATCCTGCTTAGTAGTGCAGCACATTGATTGAACTCCTTGGTAGACTTGCATTGTAAAAATATATCTGAGTAGCGATAGGCTTTATGACGGCCATCTTTCTGCCAGGTGATAATTGCAGCGTCTGACATCCAGAAAGCCAATAGAAGATAACGTATGTGAAGATATAAAAAAATCTCCCATCAGATTGCCATTGGGTAAACATCCCAACACCTGAAAAAAAAAAAAAAAGTGCCCATTGAAAAAGCGGTGGAGTTTCCGTTCAGACTACACTAGTGGGATCTCTGTCCTTGAACAGCTTCACATTGCTCCTACTTCTACCGGCCGTTCCTAATTTAGTGCTCACCCCAGCCTCAGCCATTCAGATGGCACATGAATTATTTTTTTTCCCACTTTCCTTTTTTATTAGCCCTATTACATGGGGGCCGAGTTCTCAATTCCAGGAATTAGAGGCTGAGATAAATCAGTGGGACGCACTTCGTCACAGCCGGGCGCTGAACGCAGTCCATCTGTGACATGTACAGAGGAATTAGATTAGCTCGTAATGTCTCTGACCCATATTATTCATCTCGTGGTCATTAAATAGTATTGTTTGATTAAAAAAAAGGGCAGTCTTCTATATTTTGACTGGTGCTGAAAGCCGTGTAGTTAAAGAGAACCTGTGCTTCAGGAATGACATAGGATGCCATTGCTGGACTCTAATTTTCAGATTTTTTTAATGGACCTGCTTGCTACATTTTGGTGTGCAGTGTGGTCATTCTTCTCTTCTGAGAGAAAATTACTGGCAGGATAAGCCATTTTGATAACATTTTTTGTAGTGAAAGTGTATGGAGTCTTCGTATAGGCGTATGCTAAAAGAGTAGTTCTCCCTGTGCCTGCGTGAGTTTTCTTCGGGTACTCCAGTTTCCTCCCACACTCCAAAGACATGCTGGTAGGTTCTGTCTAAATTGTCCCTAGTATGTGTATGTATGAATGTGAGTTAGGGACCTTAGATTGTATGCTCCTTGAGGGTTAGGGACCTTAGATTGTACGCCCCTTGAGGGTTAGGGACCTTAGATTGTACGCCCCTTGAGGGTTAGGGACCTTAGATTGTACGCCCCTTGAGGGTTAGGGACCTTAGATTGTACCCCCTTGAGGGTTAGGGACCTTAGATTGTACGCCCCTTGAGGGTTAGGGACCTTAGACTGTACGCCCCTTGAGGGTTAGGGACCTTAGATTGTACGCCCCTTGAGGGTTAGGGACCTTAGATTGTACCCTCCTTGAGGGTTAGGGACCTTAGATTGTACCCTCCTTGAGGGTTAGGGACCTTAGATTGTACGCCCCTTGAGGGTTAGGGACTGATGTGAATGTACAATATATATGTAAAGTGCTGCGTAAATTGACGGCGCTATATAAGTACTTGAAATAAATAAGAGTAGCGTTGAAATACAATGGAGTTGATTTACTAACACTGGAGAGTACATTTGGTGCAGCTCTGCATAGTAAGAAATCAGCTTCCATTTTTTTTTTTTTTTATTTTGCCAAAGCTTAATTGATCAAGCTAAAGTTAGAAGCTGATTGGCTACCACGCACAGCTGCACTAGATTTTGCATTCTCCAGTTTTAGTAAGGCTACTTTCACACTAATCTGCCGCAAAAACCTGTTTTTACCGCGCTTTTGCCGCACTTTCTTCTTTAAAGGACATGTGACTTAAAAACTGCACCAAAAACGCTTCTCAGGGGCATTTTTCAGGCATTTTCCATTGATTTCAATAGGAAGAGGCATTTTTGGGGCATTTTTTTTTTTAACTGACCAAACCTACTCCAAAGTTGCTGCAAGCCTGTGTTTTTACACCACAACTGAAGCGCATCGCCCCAGTGTAAAAACATACATAAAAATACATTGACATACATAAGGAAGCATTTTTCTTGAGCTTTTCAGGTGTTTTTTTTTTTTTTCGCAAAAGCTCTTCAAAAACTCCTTGGTGTGAAAGTAGCCTAAATCAACCCCAATTCCTCACTAAAAACAGAAGCTCCTCTTGTATATTGGATAAACAAATCCTGCCAACATATCATACTTTTCCTATTGGTAAAAAAAAAAAAACACATAAAAAAATGCAACACTTGCATTTTTGGTGCATTTCCATTAAAGTCTGTTACTTGCAAAATGCAGTCTACTGTGGGAAGACATATCCCCTGACCTTTTCCAAAAAACGCACTGGCACAAAACAGAAGTGAACTAGATCCATAGGAAATCATCTTATATGGACTGTAATGTGTTTCTGCAAACTGGAATACACACTTAAACGCTCAACTGGGAACCTAGGATCACTCACCAGCAGCCGTGACAAAGATTACCGTTTTGATGCAAAGTAGACAATTATCTGTCTTTGAGTGCAATTATTTGGATTTGATTTAGGATTTTACGTTGAAAGAAGCTCTTCACAATGGAGGTGCATATGGGGTTTCTCTTATGTTTGAAGTCCTGCTGGTTTGACCAACATGGCTCCCTCTATAGATAGACTTGAGAAATGAGTGCAGGCACAAAAGGACAGGACATGTTTGGGATCACCAGGTGAAAATCAAGGAAAAAAACCTGGAAAAAAAAATCTAATGCAACCATCACATCTAAGTTATGGTAAGCTGCCATAATGACATTTTTTGGGTTTGAAAGTTTAAAATGGCGGGCACGTTGGCATGCGTCAGTCCTGCTTCTGCACGTACCGACACATTTTGGCTATACTACCTTTGCTGTCCCTATAGAACACATTTTTTAAACAAAGGGCCAGTTGACTGTCCTTAAGGGGGGACGAACTGTGGCCGGTGTGAGTAAAAAATGTCCGAGCATCAGTGGGAGTAAACACTGCCCCACCATTGGTTTTAACAGGAGGAATACTGCCCCATTGTTGGCTTTGGCAGGAAGAATAGTGCCCCATCGATGGTATCAGTGGGAAGAAGAGTGTCCCATTAATGGTGAAAGTGGGAGGAATGGTGCCTCATTGTTGGCTTTGGCAGGAAGAATAGTGCCCCATTGTTGGCTTTGGCAGGAAGAATAGTGCCCCATTGTTGGCTTTGGCAGGAAGAATAGTGCCCCATTGTTGGCTTTGGCAGGAAGAATAGTGCCCCATTGTTGGCTTTGGCAGGAAGAATAGTGCCCCATTGTTGGCTTTGGCAGGAAGAATAGTGCCCCATCGATGGTATCAGTGGGAAGAAGAGTGTCCCATTAATGGTGAAAGTGGGAGGAATGGTGCCTCATCATTGGTGTCAGCTGGAACAATAGTGTCCCAAGGGCCGGAGAGAGGAAAGCAAAGGACTTCAGTTTAGAGACCTCTGCTATAGAAGACCACCCTTTAGGATCAGGTGTCAGGCTGAAAGGTTCGCTGGTCACGTTAACTTTTAAACATTTGCTGTGGACACTTGCGATACAAGGCTTAGGGACTGGGACAGGCTGCTGTTTACAGAAGTGAGAACAGGTGCACATAATGGCAGAACGTGAAATACGGAGCCATTTGTGCTTGAATAGGGGGCGGGGGTGGGAGGCAAATTGTGCGACAAAACATAAAGAGCGATTGTGAAAATGACAGCCGAGGTTTGGAAGCGGCAGCACCTGTCTGCGAAGGCCAGTTGGCTCAGCATGTGTCGCCAGTTGTAGGCCATTAGCTCCGGGTGTTGGGGTCTGTCCAGCAGACGAGAGGTTAAGCTCTTTATCGAAGTGACCCACTGACAGTTTGGAGTGCGTTCTGCCAGTTTTCGGCACCTCCTCTTTTTCACAACATTCTCTGTGTGGAAAGTCAGTAAATCGTGTGGGCGAACATTTTCCGGACTGCGTTTTTATGTGCAGTATTTACTTGGGGACTTTTTAATTCAATCTGCCAATAAAGATTTTTTTTCCTGTGTTGTATTGATATTATATTTTCAATTTAAAGCAAGACTTCACTTTGATGGAGGAAAAATTAATTTTTTTTTTTTACATACTCCTCTGCTACATTTATACACGTATCCCAGCGTTTAACTAGTGCTTGGAAAGCTTCGGCATAGAAAGATTTGTCAGTACGCCTGAACCATCCTAGGACATCCTGCTTCACTTCGTCATCATTGTGTTCATCGTTCCCACAGAAACATTTGTCTCTTGTGCAGTTTCATGACAGATTATGCATCAATTATCCAGGATCAGGCTTTCCCGGGGGTGAATGTTCACAGAAATGACTTCTGTGGGCTGGGAACCACCATGGTTGGGATCATCTCATCCCCATACTATGCTTGAAGTATTCTGTAGATATCTATGGGTTTTATGCCTTCATTCACAAGAAACTTCATCACCAACTGCTGTTCCATGCACGCACTAACACTGCTGTCTGCCATCTTTATTAATGGTCTTTGGACTGGCCCGTGGCAAGTGCGCTGCCTGTCAGTAATAGGACACACTTGCCACTTACTACTTCGCGTAGTACCACCACGCTAGCATCCCTTTTTATCAGCGATGCACTTGATACCCTTTCTTGATCGGTGAGTACGAGTACCTTCGGTCAAGTGCTCGCCAATATCTATTCCATTCCTGTTCAAATTGCATGCTATTCTTTGCAGTGTGATTTGCGCCCTTTCTTTTTGTATGCGTGCAAATCGCACCACAAACGATCAGCTTTGGGTATCGGGATCATTTTCACAAGTGAAAATACTCGGTATCTGCATTGGTGCATCTCTACTTTTTATACCTGTTAAATTAACCTCCTTAGCGCTTCTCCCGAGTGTAGCTCGGGGTAAAATTTCAGTACCAAGAACGGTAACCCCGAGCTACACTCGGGCTTACCATGCGGCGTTGCTCAGGGGGTCCCTGCAGCACTTACCTTGTCCTTCGCTCCCGCGATGTGTCCCCTGCAGCGTCCCCGGCCATCTCCTCCGGCCGATGCCAGCATCCGGCTTCCGTGTTCCGGTCCCTGTGACGTCGGGACGTACGGCGGGAAGTTTGAAATTTTTGCTGTCATTGCTGTTTCAATGCATTTCACATACATTTTGTCCCTAGTGCTTTGTCCGGCGCCCTGCCGGCATTTTGACTGTTCTGTACTGGAAACTTAGAAAAGTCCATGGCGTCCAAGAAGCGTCCCTTTACGTCAAAAGCTGTTTTAGACCGGCTAGAGAACAGCGATAGTAAATCAGAACCACTTGCAGAATTGAGTGATAATGATTCGTGGGGGAAATTCGTCATCAGACACTGAAAACGATTTTGCGACTTTGCTCAGAGATGTGCGAACTTGGCGCTCTATTTCAAATTTCAGTGTTTTTGGTTTGATTTATTAAATTATAATTTATGATTTCGTGTTTCAAGTTTTATCATATCCGGGATGTTTACTAGACTCTTGTTCGGACAGATTTCAGTGAGTTATTCCTAAAAATTACAGCCTACAATAAAAAACTACATATTTCAATGCAAAAAAATGGTACCGCTTTCAGCACAAAAAATCGGAAAGAATCATACCGCTGAGGAGGTTAAAAGTCCCGGTTTGACTTGAGCGTGCTTCATGCATTCACATTGCTTTTCCTTACAGTCTGAGGTCCCTGTCTCAGTCATACATACCAGGGCCAATTTAGGAGCCAACTAATTTACCAGCATGGAGTCTGAAAGCAAACCAAAGTGTCCGGAGAAAACCTACACAAGCCCAGGAAGAACATATAGGTAGTGTCTTGACTGGGATTAGAGCCGGGTACCAGTGCAGCGTGGCAGGAGTGCTAACCACTATTCCAACATGCTGCATAAAATGAAAAGTAGAACTCCCTTGCTCTCTCCAAAAAAAGAAAAATAAAGATATTGGAAGGACTAGAAATTGTTTTTATTGCTGACTGAGATCTCTTTGGGGAGATTGGGCTCTAAATTCCCATCTTGCTGACAAGGTAGCTATACAGGAAGTGAGTGAAAATTGATAACAGAGACTCGGCAATTAGAAGCCTTTGGAAGATTTCCTATATTCTACTAAAAGAAGAGTGTTCTTGATTCTATCCATGTGCCTGCTGGAAATCTTGCGTTCCTTCCTGTCCTGGCCCCCCAGGAGCTAAGAACATCAGAATTTAAACCATTTTATGTTGTATCTCAACCTTCCTCAACCTTTGTACCCTTGAGGAACTCTTGAAATAATTTTCTGAGGAACCATTGGAATTATTTTCTAACCTCAAGGAACACCCACTAAAAATAACATTGCTTCCAGTACATTAGCTTCACCAGTTAGATTTTGTAGATAGTATAAAAGAATAAAGAACGCTGCATTCTCAGAGTGTTTGGCACCCAAGGTGTATCATTTTTTGAGTGTTGTTAATCAGTAGGAGGAATAATATATGCTTACATTGGTGGTAATTGGGAAAATTGCCACCTTTGGAGACAGCTAGAAGGACCATTTGTTTCAGTTGTTACTTATCTGAGAGGAGAGGGCGGAGGATCCCTCGGCTTTAGACCAGTGGCTATGCCCAGTGACATTGGGCTCATAACTTTGCAGTCATGATTATGCGGGAAGTCAATCCACTGTTTCTTGCTTAAGGAACCCATGGCAATCATTGAGGGAACCCTTTGAAATTCTAACTGATCAAGCAACCCTTACTGCTCCATCCAAAACAAACAGTGGTTTTGGCCACGGATACACTTTGGTTAAAAGTCTAACATAGATGTTGTAACTATTTGATTTAGTGAAAGTAGAGTTTCCCTTTAAAGTGCCCTATACAACTAAGTTGCAACTAAAGCAATCCATACATGGATCGAAATTCGTCTGGTTCAGCAGGGACTGTCCAAATTCCAATCCATGTATTGGGCAGGGAGGTTGTGCAGAAGTCGATGCACTGATTTGACTTCTATACAACCGCCCTAAGGAAAGGGTGCCTCAGCAGGCAATCGTCAAGTACCAGCTCTTCTAGATGGAAGGAGTCCTATGCCCTCCACACCAGGATATTTCTCTTTGCTCCTTTTGGTGGAAAGAAGTCAAGTGAACCTGTTGCATAGGCAAAGCACAGGTTGACTTTTTGTTTTAAATAAGCCTTGAAGATCACTTTTCAGTTTGATGGCCCCTATCAGTATTCATATCTTTCTTAAGATTCTTGGTATTGGTTTGATAGTCTTCATTGTCATAAATCTCTTGGAAAAGTGAGAAAAGATTTGAATAACAAGTATATTTTTTGTGTCAACTTCTTGACTAGTACACCTGAGATAGGTTCATCCGGACCCCACTACACCACCATTACCCTTCCATACCCATCCCCTTTACTTACTATACTTACAGAAAACACAACACCAATTTTGGAGTAAAATGTCCAACACGGCCTTTTATTAACAAACCAAGTTTAAGCACATCAACCATTCCTTATAACAGAAAACATAAGAGTTGTCATTGGTCTTTGAAGGCACCTCCAAAACGATCCGAAATGCACCTGCGGACAACCATATACACTAGGCCTCCAGCCGCAACCAACCAGCTCGGAGACAACCATACCATCCGCAGTGCAGCACCACCACCTTCCAGTTAAACCTTGGTTAACTGGAATGTTCCCAGGCACACCATACCACCGATGGGTCCCACACCATTTTGTACCTCCAAGATAAGAACCGCCTCCAAAGACCAACCACCGCCCAGGAACCGAAATGACCCCCCCCCCCCCCCCCAGGAGGAACACAACACTCGCCAAACAGTAAGGGCGAAAGGGAAGCTCTCTCTCCCACGTCCAGCTCCCAACTGACGCCCCTCCCCAGGACACCCCTCCCTAAAGTGCAGAAGACCCCACCTACACTCTCCTCTACCAACCAGATCCCCCAGCTATCCTTTACCAACCCTAATACTATCATTAACCCCTTACACGTCTTCCTTCCCACTCTGGGCCTAGTCATGCCTGCCCTGCGCTAATTCTTTTCTTCTTTTTTCGCTGCGGGCATTTCTTTCAGGAGTTCCCGAACGTTTTTGTCCAGTGCTTCATCAGCTTGGCCACTCCTTGACGAATCGGACAGCACTGGTACTTTGCTGTAATCAAGTCTAAAATTAATATCGGTAACAAGACAGGTGCTTCATCAAAGGCTGACGAGACTCCTAGTGGGTGTTCGTTTGTGTTGTCCCAGCAAATGTTTGTTCCTTAAACCCGAGCTGCGGCAGGAAAAGGATAGGATGAGTGATTAGCGGTTTGGGAACGGCAGCCATTACCAAATCCCCTGTGTTTCGACATTCTAGGTTTCTACAGCAACTGCATGTCTTCTCTGCCCGACTATTCAAATTCTCGGTGGCAGTAATTAAGTGACTGGCACAATGCAGAGGGATTCAGGAGCAGTAAGAGAGGTTGGCCCAGAGGGGCCCCGGATGGATGGCCAGAGCAGGAAGTGTGAATGAGATGAAGAGCAGAGAAGTTAGCATGTTGTGCAGACCGTCATACATCTGTATTGCCTTTGTCTATCTTTTACCCTATGCAGCGTGGTGCATCTCCAAAAGGGGCAATTAAATAGAATATAATGCCCTTTAAAAATAAATAAATAAGAAAAAAATCACAGTGTCTAAATGGTTAGCACTTTGCCTGGCAGTACTAGGGTCGTGGGTTCGTATCTCAACCACTGCACCACCTGCCTGGAGTTTGCATGTTCTCCCTGTGCCTGTGTGGGTTTCCTCCGAGTACTCCGGTGTCCTCCCACACTCCAAAAACATGCTGGTAGGTGAATTGGTTCCTGTCTAAATTGGCCCTAGTATTGTATGTATGAATGTGAGTTAGGGACCTTAGATTGTACGCCCCTTGAGGATTAGGGACTGATGTAAATGTACAATATGTAAGTAAAGCGCTGCGCAAATTGATGGCGCTATAGAAGTACCTGTAATAATAAATAAAAAAATACTATATAATAGGACATTCCTGACCAATGTAATTCTTACCAAATCAGGCAGGCCCTTGCATTACAAGGAAAACAAACGAAACCAGCGCTCCGATCTTCATACAAACCAAGGGAATTGTCAAATGCCAACCGAAGAGGTGCTGCCCTTCTGAGATCAGGAAATCTGACCACTGGTGAATAAAAACAAACAAGGGCGCACTCTCATCGTGCATTACCGTGGTATAACACGTAATTTATTAAATAAAAAGGATGTATACTCACAAACCAACGTGATAATGGGCAGTATAGGTGATCCACAAAAACAGTCACAATGCATCTGTGTCTAATGATGCGGATAAGCTGACGCGTTTCGGGAGCTGAACCCCGTTCCTCAGAGCTCTGTCAGAGCTCACGTTGGTTTGTGAGTATACATCCTTTTTATTTAATATATTACGTGTTAGGTCCTTGCATTACATAGTTGGTGGTGGATCTAAAGATTGTGAAACCAAGTTGTGTGGTCACCTTAAGGTTGGCCAGGGAGTTTGGCCGTGTTAGGACCTATTCACACCTGAGCATTTTTGTGAAACCAAGTTGTGTGGTCACCTTAAGGTTGGCCAGGGAGTTTGGCCGTATTAGGACCTATTCACAGTGTTTTTTTAGCTCGTAGCTCCAAAACGCTCAGGGCGAAAAAAAAAAATCAGTATTACTCTATGGAGTTGGTTCACATCTCCACTCAAAGTTGCCTGAAGCAGAACGCCTGAAGCTCAAAAAAGTTTTGGAGCTACTTTTGTAGCAGATTGATGCATTTTGGCACGTTTTTATTCCCACAGAAATACAAGGAAATGCGCAAATTGCGTGCTTTGATGCCCGTGTGCATGTTTTGCCGTGCAACCAAGATTGTTTTTCTGGCGTGGCAACAGTTGATGCCACAGATTACATTTTTCTCTATTGGCTAATTCAAAAACGCCAGAACTCAAAAAGCTCAAACGCCTGAACAAATCGCGCACAAACGTTTGAAAGCGCATGCAAAAATGCACAAAAGCACTACACTTTGATGTGAATGGAGCCTAAAAGGTGTCAGCTCTTTGACTCAGCCGTTCATTTGGTCCCGGGATGTCAGAACAGTTCTGTGAAATGTCCGCTAAAAAGCACTTTGTAAAACTGTCGTTTTTATTAGGTTATTGCAATTACTGTCTGGCTGCGAAATTCGATTTCCGGTTGTGACAGCGTCCCCGCTGCTGCGCTGAGCCCGCTCCTTGTTATGCTTATAATTATGATCGCTAGTAAGTCGTTGCCAGCAGATATTGTGCTTATTGTGGTTTTCAAGTTGAAATGGCAAAATTATGAGTAAGACTATAAAACACAGCCAGCGTAATTTGTTAAACGGTCTGAAGCTGGTGTGTGAGACTGCAGGCGGCTACGCGGCAGCATTCGTCTTCTGCAGCTGGCCGCCCCGCGTGTAGAATTGCAGTGGGTTGCCGGTATTCCTTTTCTTCTAAATGGCCTTGAATGTAAGAGTGTGGATAGGACTCAAGTGTTGCCTGTTTAACCTCACATAACGCACATGTGCGCTAGCAAAGGGGGTGGGGCTTTAATGCCCACACGCTGCACATGTACGTTAATGAGCAGCTGAGGTTTGTGTGCTGAGAGCATGCTCGCTGCTTGCTCCCAGCATAGTGACGGAGCTGTCAAAGACTGCTCCAGGTCTCAAGTAATAATACTAGAGCTGGCAGGATAATCATTTATTCTGGCCATTAGAATGCATTACCGTGTGTGCATTTATATATTTCAGGTACTTATATAGCGCCGTCCATTTACGCAGCACTTTACATATATATTGTACATTCACATCAGTCCCTAACCCTCAAGGGGCGTACAATCTAAGGTCCCTAACCCTCAAGGGGCGTACAATCTAAGGTCCCTAACCCTCAAGGGGTGTACAATCTAAGGTCCCTAACTCTCAAGGGGTGTACAATCTAAGGTCCCTAACCCTCAAGGGGCGTACAATCTAAGGTCCCTAACCCTCAAGGGGCGTACAATCTAAGGTCCCTAACCCTCAAGGGGCGTACGATCTAAGGTCCCTAACCCTCAAGGGGTGTACGATCTAAGGTCCCTAACCCTCAAGGGGCGTACAATCTAAGGTCCCTAACCCTCAAGGGGCGTACAATCTAAGGTCCCTAACCCTCAAGGGGCGTACAATCTAAGGTCCCTAACCCTCAAGGGGCGTACAATCTAAGGTCCCTAACCCTCAAGGGGCGTACAATCTAAGGTCCCTAACTCACATTCATACATACACATACTAGGGTCAATTTAGACAGGATCCAATTAACCTACCAGCATGTCTTTGGAGTGTGGGAGGAAACCGGAATACCCGGAGCAGGGGTGGACTGACCATTTGGAAACTCGGGCACTGCCCGAGGGCCCGGGGTCAGTAGGGGGCCCCATGAGATGCCCCTGGTACCTTTTTCATAGGCTTTTTTGAGTTTGGGCAAGGACACGGGGGACCCATGATCCCCTATTGCCCATGAGTTGTCAGTCCGCCCCTGACCCAGATAAAACCCACGCAGGCACTGGGAGAACATGCAAACTCCAGGCAGGAGGTGCCGTGGCTGAGATTTGAACCAACGACCCTAGTACTGCCAGGCGGAAGTGTTAACCATTTAGCCACTGTGCTGCCCATAAACGCATCTAGTATTTGGTGATTTTTCTGCCCAAGCAATCCTCTCCTGAGCGCACAGGTGATGTATTTTATAAACCTCAAATACGCCTGCAAATGCATGTGTGTGCATAGGCAATGTGTTTTCATGCAACCCCCCCCCCCCCCCTTAAAAAAATAACCAAACACCTTTTAAAAGTGGCATTTTAAAGCCCAGTATGCATGAGTTCAGGTTTCTTTCATGCTGCTCCACTGCAAAAACGCGGTAAAAATACATTTTTGCCTCATTTTTGATGCATTTTCTGGGTACCTATTACCCAGCATGCACCTGTGAAACTTGTATATGTAGCACCAAAAATGCAATCACGGGTGTGGTTTGGATGTGTTTTTATTCATTGCATTTCAGTGGGGAGGTACAATTTTAAAAATGCACCAAAAATGCAGCACTTTTCAAATAGCAACTGACTGGTTTAAAGAATTCCATAGGATTTAATGGTCATGCAGTCTTGGGCTGCTTTCACATTGCTCTGCATATGCATTCATGATGCATTTGCAGTGCTTTTTCCGGGTGCGAGACTCAGCATGAACCTGTGAAACATGGAAAAAATACACCACATTGTGTGCTTTTTTAATATATGTTTTTGATGCATTTTTCATTCATTTCAATGGAGAGCTGTGTTTTTGATGCGGTTTTGAATAGCTCACCAAAGATGCAGCATGCAGGACTGTTCAATACTCACCACATTCACAGCGCAAGAGTGTGAAGAGTCCTATAGGATTCATAGGGAAGTGTTTTTATTGCGCTTTTAACCTCCCTAGCTGTCTGATTATGTCCATATTTCTGTGCTCAAAGCGGTACATTTTTTTGCATGGAAATATGTATTTTTTTTTTTTATTGTAGGCCTGTAATTTTTAGGAATAACTCACTGAAATCTGTCCGAACAAGAGTCTAGTAAACATCCCGGGTATGATAAAACTTGAAACACAAAATCATAAATTATAATTTAATAAATAATCATAAAAAATAATAATATAATAATAATAAATTTAATTCAATAATATAATCAAACCAAAAACACTGAAATGTGAAATAGAGCGCCAAGTTCGCACATCGCTGAGCAAAGTCGCAGAATCGTTTTCAGTGTCTGATGAGGAATTTCCCCCACGAATCATTATCACTCAATTCTGCAAGTGGTTCTGATTTACTATCGCTGTTCTCTAGCCGGTCTAAAACCGCGTCTGACCTAAAGGGACGCTTTTTGGACGCCATGGACATTTCTCAGTTTCCAGGCAGAAAGAACAGTAAAAATGCAGGCAGGGCGCCGGACAAAGCACTCGGGACAAAATGTATGTGAAATGGTTTGATACAGGAATGTTATACTATGTGATTTTAGTGTATTGAGTGAATGTCACTTTTTGTCATTTTCAAATTTCCTGCCGTTTTTGTCCCCCGTACGTCCCGACGCTCGCAGGGAACGGAACCCGGAAGACGGACGCCGGCATCAGCCGGAGGACATTGCCGGGGACACTGCAGGGGGGACATCGCGGGAGCGTAGGACAGGGTAAGTGATCGAGGGATCGTGGAGCAGTGCCGCAGTGTATTCCCGAGTGTAGCTCGGGGTTACCGCTTGTGGTACTGAAACTTTACCCCGAGCTACACTCGGGAATACCGGCAGGGAGGTTAATGAGGTAAAAATGCATCAGCGTGAAAGGGCCCATAACTGTAGCATACATCTCCTGTAGCGGTTTGTCACCGGATCGGTAAGGTCTCGCTCACACCAGTGCGTAAATCAGATCACATGACGCGCATTCTGCAATGTGTTGGTATAATGCATTGCAGCGTTTTGGTTTTTTTTTTGCGCTATGGCCTATACGATGTCTCTTTTACAATAAAAATCCAATATTTTTTTGTTTCATTTTTCTACTCTATCAAAGTGTCCAGTTCCTTTTTTTTTTTTTTTTTTCTTATATTTAATTTGCATCAGATTGCGGCGGAGCGGGAAGGGGTTAAGACCGTTATTTGATTTGCCACTCATAGTCAAGTGTGTGGGAAAAAGGGAGAGGAGAAAACAGTTGTTTTAATCTAATTTCCAGACAAACAATAGTCGAGGGACAATGTTAAATTCATGAAACTGATGAAATTTAATGAGGTGATTTGTGTATGGCAGAATGGAGCCAATGTGCCAATAACCTGCCGAGCGCGAGTGGAGAAAAAAGCCCCGTCACCAGCTCACCTCGCGGCATGCCGGCTCGCCGCTCCTGCCAGATTAACCTCCCGGGATTTGCGTGTTGTGCGTGTGATGGACGCTGATGGACAGCTGGACCGCCGAAGCGGTTGCCATGGAGACCAGTGATTTACTGAAGACTCTGATCTGTGAACGCGGCTTGTCTGTGTAGTTTGGGTAATGGAACCGATTCTTATATTGGCCGCATACTCTCCATTATTGGTTAGCGATGTAGCAGATTGCTGAGAGTAATTAGTTCTTTGTCTTCCAGCTCTTAAGTGCGCATTGTATGAGGTCAGGCCGTTTGTAGGTTAGCAAATTCTAGGCTGTCCTGTATAGATATAGGCAAAATAGATAAAAATAAATATGGAAGGGGGGGGGCAGTGTGAATGTACAACTTTTATATGAAAGACTGCACAGCCCAGCTTTGGAGAATTAGACCAAATCTACTCTTCAATTATATCCTTCCAATGTAAAGGGTAAATTCTTGTTGGGGCAGTGGCTGCCACCCTCTGTCCTCAAGTATCGCCAACAGACCATGTTTTGGAATTTCTCTTCAATAGTACAGCTGTCATAAAAAACAAGCAATTGACATTGAAGCACCTATGCAAGGTGAAGGAATTCTTGAAAGCATTCTTGAGGGGTGAAGGTTGCTACTGCTGGTCTAGGGAGTATAGAAACAAGCATTATTACTTACCCTATTGGGGTACAGAGGAAAGGGCAGCCCCGGACAAGCAGGCCAAAGCTTGGTTACATGCTTGTTAGGTCTACAAATACCCTATTCCACACTCCACTATGGCCCCTCCAGTGGCGCAACCCATCCAACACTGCTTTATCGTTAAGCTGTTGATGGTCACTTGCTTGCCCACCACATACAATGTTACAGTACGGGGTTAATAGCCTTGCATTGGACATGACGATGCTAAGGGGCTCTCCACAGACTGGAGTTCCAGAGAAAAGAGGGCAGTGCTGGAGAGAACCAGGGCGGGGGGCCAATGATTTGTGGGGGAATTTGTCATCAGACACTGAAAAAGATTCTGCGACTTAGCTCAGCGATGTGCGAATTTGCCTCTGTATTTCAAATTTCAGTGTTTTTGGTTTGATTATATTATTTAATTAAATGTATTATTATTATATTATTATTTTTTATGATTATTTATTAAATTATAATTTATGATTTTGTGTTTCAAATTTTATGATACCCGGGATGTTTACTAGACTCTTGTTCGGACAGATTTCAGTGAGTTATTCCTAAATTACAGGCCTACAATAAAAAAAATACATATTTCCATGCAAAAAAATGGTACCGCTTTCAGCACCAAAAATCTGAAATAATCAGACCCCCAGGGAGGTTAAGCAATATATTTTTGTTTCTCAATGCATTCATACGCCCACCTAATTAGACACTCCTAAAAGAAGAGGGGGCTACAGCTTGCAGGAAGGGAGGAGTAGGTGCTAAGGAACTGACTTGACTCCCAGAAATTCAATTTCCTAGCAAGTTTAGGGGTGCATTCCAAGCCAGTAAAAATCACTTATGGAAAGGAAAAACATTGAAAATAAGCATTTGCAATTCTTGATTTTTCTTTGTGCTTTTATTTGTAATTTTTTAAGTTGGCAACAGGGTCTCTTTGAGTGGAGCCTGCTGAGCCTTTAAAATGAAAAAATCCAATGCCATTACCCTTTGTAATAGCCACCACAAATGGGCCAAGCTGAGAAGCAAAATGCCGAGTTCTCACCACCAGATTTCCCAAGAGAGATAAACCAGTGGGGGCCTCCATTTTTTTTTTTTAGAATTGACTACTTAAGCCCGTAAAATAATTCGGTATTGCACTTTTACTGGCAGAGCTGCTAATATTTTTTTTATGTCTTACAATATATGCAAATGAAATGAGCTTTGTAGCTGCGATGAAGTCATTACGAAATGAAAATAAGGAGCGAGTAAAGGTAGTCTTTCTACATGAACACTTATGATAAGATGTCAGGCAGAAGGAACGGGATTATGATTGATGACAGATTTAGGATGGCGTTGCTATATTCTGGGTAATTGAAGAGCAGAGCTATTGCTTCAATCCTTCCATCCGGCAAGTAAAGCTTAAGCAACAAATTAACACCGGCGCTGCTAATAGGCAGTGCGTTGAGTTTGTTGGTAGAGCTCGGAGTAAGCTCTCCCCATAAGGAGCTCAGTGTTAGCCGAAGGTTTAACAAGCACTTAACGGATCTGCCGGACAATTCCTCAATTATTCATGCCTCACAGTTTTAACAGCTTCCCACAATGTCACCGGCAGTCGTGTGATTTCCCAACTTGCTGCCAGTTTTGAAAATAGGACATTTCGGTTCAGTTCTGTGCGCTACAATGAATGCAAAAAAGCTGAACTGTGTTTTAAGGTCTACCAGAAGTTAAAGATACACTTCTGTTGGACATGAAAACTTTGTATCAGAACTTTAACAAGTTGGTTCTTATCTCGGTGATTAGTATTCTCATTCCGAAACTAGAGTCTTTAAATAAAAAAGATTCAAGGGCCATGTGATCCTTGGTTCTGCTACTGGTACTGCCCCTCCTCCTTTGAGTCATCTGTAGTTGTCCATATGCTGTATAGTTAGTAGGCAGTTGTACCAAATTATCTGACTACATTCTCAACTAGGGTTGCTCCAGAAGTTGTAAGGAGTTCCTCCAGCTGTTAGTGATTGACCTCTGATCTGGTGGTGTCTGCATAGTTCTAGGGCCAACACCACTTGGCAGATCCAGCAGCATGATGCCAGTGATCTTTATAGATATCTGTAAGGGTGGCATGCTGATCACCACTGAAAGAAAGACATTCTTCCCTCTCGCCACCAATGTATGGGACATTTTTACCACTCACCACCAATGATTTGGACTAGAGGCTTCAGTTTTGTCTAGGACAACCTTCTTACCCCAGAGGAACCCTTTAAATTATTTGCAAGTCTTGAAGATCCCATACGAATACAAATTTATTGGGAGTCTGTAGTAGAAATGCTTCTTACACTGGTTGGCAGTTCCATGAAAGCTATTGTGGTGGTCAGAATGTCACCCCATTTGTTGTCATCCTGGAATTAAGGCACCATCAGATAGGAGGTCAGTTAGCTACAGCTCAAGGAACCCCTGGCAATCTCTGAAAGAACCTAGGGTTCCACACAACCCTGTTTGAGGAAGGCTGGCCTAAATACTGTGAGAAATGAGTATGTGGAATCTGGCTGTTTTGGGTGGAACTTGAGTTGCAGTGCAAATTCATCTAATTATAAAAATTATTTTTAGAAAATTCAAAGTTTAGTTCTAGCTTACATCACCCAAATATGAGGCTAAATCTCTTCTATAGGGTCACACACAGCAATAGTACCCTTCTAGAGTAGTGAAGGGTTGGACCCAACTTTAACATTGATAGGAAAACTCAAGAGTTGCTTAGAGCGTTAGCTGCCCATGACTCCGAATCTACTGATGTGCAAATTAACCTTTCTGAAGGTTTATTTTTTTTTATAAATGCTCAGATTGAAATATCTGGATTTTGACAGGTTTGCTTTAAGCCGCGACAGAGCCGCTTTGTATAGAGAACAGCTGTCTCAGCGGCTGAGGTTGCGAAGTGCATGGAACAGCTTGTTCTACATAGTAACACTTGTCCATGAACTTCCTACGGGACCTATTATCACCATTAGGAGTTTAAAAGGCCGGCAGTGTCTCAGCATATTCCTAAAGGAGTAGCAGGCAATTCACTAGGTGCTTCTGGAGCCTTCAGTGAATTTCCACTTAACAGCTTTTAAAATTAACTTACTGATGTCTAGAGTTGTGGAGTGCAAATAGATCTGCAAAAGCCGCATTGTTTCTTCCATGATCAATCACCATTTTTTTTTTGTGTTCTCACTTCCTTTCCCATTTTTAGAACTGTTGCGTGAATTTTTTAAACCACTAATGTGCCTACTTAAACATACCTTTTAATAACTTCTTGACACCCATTTTCGCATATGTGTGGTGACCTTAAGGTAAACCCACAAATTGCACACATACGTCCGAGGTTTCTGTAATAAGGACATGCCCACTGTGTGCTCCCATCACAGTGACCAAACTGTCATAGCTAGATGGCTTTCAATCGCTAGTCATTATTGGGAACTGCTGTGACAACCAATTAAAGTGGTTACACATTTAAGAAGTCTACCCTGCCCCGCAGGTGTAAAGACCTTGTTAAAGGGATCCCTGGGCTGGGTGGGTAGGGGAGAAGGTTTTTTTTTCAAACTCACTGACACTGGCTCTCAGACTTGGGTAGGGAGGGACAGTACTTGGAGTGTATCAGGGCTTTGTGTCGCTTTGCACGTGCTGTCAGTCTAACAATGTGCATTTCCTTACAAGAGGGTAGAGCACATGGAGAAGTTTACTGCTCCTTTCTGGTCCATTCAGCAGCCCTGTGGGAGTCAAGGAGAATCGGAACGTCAGAGGCCATTTATTCCTATAGTCGTGCATTAGATGGGTGTCTACCATTGTCATCATTTTAGGTGAGGATTTCTGAATTTGTAAATAGAAATTCAAAATGGCCCAGTGGTAAATCCTCTTGTTCATTAGCATTGGATAGCTGGATGTTTGAATATGATATACTTTTCTCCTTCATCGCTTCAGTACAGAGATCTAGGAGTGAGATCAGATGTGTAGGCCCCAATCTGATTGCCCCATGATGTTCTACCAGGATTACCAAGAATTTAATGTCTGGCTCTAGGCTTAAGGAGAAGCAAGCAATACTCTGATTTTGGCCTATCACAGGGGAACAGGTTGTAATTTGACAGTTATTAGAACTGTCCATTGCATGACTCCATCTACTACTAGTCACCCGTAGATATCTGACCTGCCACCCAACCTTGATGGGAAAGAGGGACACCTTTCAGCACAGAACACATAAGCAATGGGTCAGCCCTTGTCGTGAACTGACCATGAAAGATTAAAGACCAACAACCATGACTGAAAGCCAACTGGGATTTTACTCACCCCTACTTTTCCTTGTATATTGGCATGCAAACTAACCAATGCAGTAATCTGAAGGGTGGCTGATAGGATTCTCACAATGTACAGTAAATTACATTGGTATTAAATAGTACATTTATTCAGAAAGATCTCTACATCAGATCTAAAAGGATGAACATATGAGAAGAAATAAAAGGAATAGAGGGATTTGATTATAAAAAAAAAAGGGACAGTTGAAAGCTGATGATGGTCTGGTGCTACCGTGGGCATTGGATGGTCAACCAACGTAGTGAAGAATGACCTGATCAGATGACTATCGTGTGACCTCTGAGGATGACCAGTCTGATATGAAGTTTCAACTAGTATTTAATTGTATGTATGTAAACAAAGGGAATAGAGGCATTTAATTAAAAAAAAAAAAAGGAACAGTTGAAAGCTGGTGGTGGTCTGGTCCTACCGTGGGCATTGGATGGTCAACCAACGTAGTGAAGAATGACCTGATCAGATGACTATCGTGTGACCTCTGAGGATGATCAGTCTGATATGAAGTTTGAGCTATTGTTTAATTGTACTGGTTATGAAGAGATGCAATGAAACGCTTGGGGAACAAAAAAATTGTACGTACAAACACTCCCTCACTTTTTAGTAGTTGTTAATTGGATTAATTGATCACATTTAGCAACCCTGACCTTAGACATCTGTTCTGGGATGTGACAGTACAGTTTCATCTTTTGCCTCACTGTTGCACCAAACGCACATCGTCTCCTTTGCCGCGTACAAAAAGACGACAGTCTTACAAGGCCGGTCGTTTTTCAGAACCTAATGGCAAGCCGGTGAAAGCATTCCGTGTCCCTGGCCCCTGCCCGCAGCCTTCCATCTGTCACACTATTGATCCACTTATGAGCGATATTTCCCATTTTTAAAAGGCCAGCTTTATTGAAATCTACAGGAGCAATTGATGCATGAGTGTGATTAAAACATAGGTGACATGTCCGCAGCCTGCGTACATACACCGCGAGAAATGCAACAATGTTTGCAGATGCTGCAGTTTAACCTAAAAAGATCTTTGCTGCTGATTGAACTAGGATCTTTTTTTTTTTAATGTTTAATCATCGGCATCCCATGAAATGGTCTTCACTCCAGCATGACAAAAACCACAAATTTTTGGCCAATTTTGTAACTGTTAAGTACTGTACTGGCTCAGGCTGAGTATATACAACCAGAATATGTCAGGATAGAAGCATAGGAGCTGCCGGTCCTGTCTGATCGTCAAAGAATGAAGTTCCAGGACCGTCCTCTTGAGCCGTTGCTTCACGGCCTTGGAAAAGTCATGCAACCATTATATCATTGGTGGGAATGCATAGAACAGTCATATTGTATTCAAATGGTGTCAGGAATGGACTTGCCAATAGTGGTGGGACTCACCTGCCTTGTGGTTGCAGTACCAGGACTGGCCAGCGGGTGCTCTCAGCAACCAGAGGCTCACTCCTGCAGTCAGCCAAAACACCTGAGGCTGATTGCAGGAGGTGCATATAAGGAATGGCCAGACTTGCAATCAGGGCCTTGGTGTATGTTTCCCAAGAGCCCCTGTACCTGCATCCTGTCTGATCCTGCTTGATCCCTGACTCTGATTGAACTCCGCCTGTCCTGACCTCTGCTATTCCTGACCACTCTCCAGTCTGCTCCTTTGGTACCTTGTCTGCCTGATTGTTCCTGACCCGGCCCGTCTGACTACGCTCTGCCTGCTCCTTTGTACCTTGCCTGCCCGTTTGCTACTGACCCGGCCTGCCCGACTACGCTTAGTATTGTTCTTTTGTTATCTGTTGGGGGTTTTGGTTTGGTTTGCTTGCACTGTGTTTATGTTTAGTCTTGCACTGCGTTTATGTATTGTTTAGTCTTAAATAAATTATATTGTTTATACTATATCTGAAGCCTGCGTTTCCCTGTGTCAGTCCACACACCTCTGGTCATACCCGGAGCCCTGGCAAATGGTCTAAACCAGGGCTTAAAATTTCAAGTCTAGACCTACTAGCCAGGCAAAAACCTTACTCTCCACCAGTTGCCGCACCAAACCTTGCCCTGGTCTGCCTCCAACCCCACCCCAAACCCGCTTCAAGCCCTGCCCCCAACCACGCCCCCTTAAAGCTTATAAAATTAAATTTTTCTTTAGAAGAAAGAGTCCAAAATATAAAAAACAGCAACCAGTGTTATGCTTTAAAGATGAACTCCAGCTGTCCCTTGAGTCTTGTACAGTTGTACCGGCTTCTCCCCTCTACTGAGATTACTTACTCTGATTTTACTGCACACTGTGCGCTTCTTTCAGTGTGTTTTTAGAAGTCACAGCAAGGGAGATTAAAGGACTTAACAGGTGAAGAGAAATGTAAACGGCCTCAGCCTTAGACTCCTCCTGAGCCACGAACTGACGCGTTTCACCCCACCCACTGGGGCTTAGTCATAGCGTTGACCTCTACAAGCGTTCTTCATTCGCTCATGCTACACAGCTCTCTGAATCAAGCACCTGACAGCTTGCACCCTTACCTTCCAGTAAAATAGCACACCTGTTGAGCCGAGCACCTTGAGCAAGTTATTATAGAATCTGTAGCAAGTTAGATGTATCCTCCCTCATTTAATGGCTGTAGGATGTCCATCATCACCTTGCCTTTTCCTTCCCAGGCTGACTGTCCTTAACCTTGCCCTTCCATTAATCTCAGTTCTTTGTCCTAGAGGTTCATCATCATGTGTGGGCAATATCCTGGGCGTTCTGCAAACAAATGCAGCCTGCCTAGGAATTTCCACTCCTTCAGAATGTCTGTCCCCTACCTCCAGCCATGATCTGCTTGTATTGCATGCAGAAGCACAGAGCCCCAGTGATATCATCACGATATATAAAAGGGTATTTAAAAGGGTATTTTAATGAAAACAGAGATTTTATTTAAAAATTCAATTCGCATGTTGATTAGGGTGGGGAAGTAGAAACCGGGGAAAGCAAAATAAAAGCAAATTAAGCTTTAATGATAGGGATTTTATCGTCCTTGGACAGGCACAGTTTTCTGATAATGATCTTTCTCTAGTTGTGCAGGTACATCAGAGAGAGATGTGCACACAAACCGGATGCTGGAACACAGTTTCTTCTCTTTCCTGCACCCTCATCTGCCAAGGCACTCGAGGGTTTAATTAGGAGAAGGAAGATACGCCAGGCAGAGCCAGTATGGAGCGATCTGGCACTTACTTGTTTGGCACCCTCCACAGATATCATTTTCTGTCAACAACTAAAAAAAAAAAAAAATCAAGTGTTTTCATCTACAGGGGACAGGGGGGAAGCTTGACAGCTTGATCCGCATGGGTGTGTCCTTTTTGAAGGTGGGTTGCATGTAGGTTATCCGATAGGTAGGGGTTGGTGGAACAGTACTGTGCATTGAAGTGACAGCATGTTTGGCAGTAGCATGGTTAAAGATTGGATGGAGTGACTTCATCTCCCATTTGTCAGCTGTCATACAGCGTATTGATACTGTGTTTTCAGAATTCCTGCTGGCTAATGAGTTATTTGACCATACGGAAATGATCTGCAGGCAGCAATGTATGATCCAGAGCAAGAGATGCAGGTTAACTCTGTGCATAGTATATTTTGTGTACATACGTATTCACAAAATAATAATAATTGTTTCTTTTTTCATTTTGATGCTGCCAATAGATCCATTATTTTTATACTTCTTTTAGCAAGCCATCCAGAAAAAGTGGCAATTACAAGGGTTGGAAATAACCTGGAAATAAGCTGAGCGAACTATTGGCACTTTATAATTACTGTATAATAATAATAATAAATAATAATAATAATATCATTGGTGGGAATGCATAGAACAGTCAAATTTTATTCAAATGGTTTAAAGCAGGGCTTGAAATTTCCACTCGCCTGCTCGCATCTGGCGAGTGAAAATAACATTGCGGCGAGTGTGTCCCAAGGTGGGGGGCGGTGTTACCAGCAGCACCAACCTGCCCCAAACACTGTGTTGGGGGGGGCGCACTGCTTGCGCCGCTCCTCAGTTTCCGGAGTGATCGCAGTTTTACTCCTGTCACAGGGAGCAGCTGCTGACACTTGCTGGAGAGAGGACTAGGCTTTCTCCTCCCTCCTGCCTGCAGGGGGAAATAGACAGCCGGCACTAAGGAGTAAAGGCAGAGTGTCCTTCCACTCTCCCCTTGTGGTGACTTATCACATGACCAAAGGAGGGAAAGAAGGAGAAGCTGCATTCACAAGAAGATCTGTGAGTACAAGGGGGAAGGGCGAGGTTACACTTATGGGGATACCTGATTTAAAGGGGGGCTCTAATGGGAACACCTTATGTAAAGGAGGCTCTGATGGGAACACCTTATATAAAGGGGGACTCTGATGGGGACACCTTATATAAAGGGGGACTCTGATGGGGACACCTTATATAAAGGGGGACTCTGATGGGGACACCTTATATAAAGGGGGACTCTGATGGGGACACCTTATATAAAGGGGGACTCTGATGGGGACACCTTATATAAAGGGGGACTCAGATGGGGACACTTATTTTCATTTTATGTTTACATTGTTTTATGTTAACCACTTGCTCTCTAGACTCTATTAAGCTATTGCTGTTATGTTTAAATTGACATAATAAAGCTATGTTATAATTGCTGTTTTTATATTTTGGAAAAATGTAATTTCATAAGCTTTAAGGGGGCGTGGTTGGGGGCAGGGCTGGGGGTGGGGTTGAGGGACGGGCCTGGGGTGAGGTTGGAGGCGGACCTGGGAAAGGTTTGGTGGGGCAACTGGTGGAGAATAAGGTTTTTGCCTCTCTAGTAGGTCTAGACTTGAAATTTTAAGCCCTGGTCTAAAATGTATTTCTTTCCATTCCTATAGCATAAGATTTCATGGCTTAGGTGGTACATTGCAGCAAAAGAGGATATAAATTCACTTTGGGTGTATCAAATGCCTTTCCAAATCTAGTTATTACCTTTTAAAAGTAGCAGTGACTTCATCACTGTGCAGAGAGAGCTAAGCTATGGGAGGAGCCCAGCAGCTCCACCCACTACAGACTGCCTGCAGAAAACTACAGGAGGGGGCGGAGACGAGACCAGTCACCCTGCACAAGGAGAGAGAGCAGCTGAGTGGTCTTTATTACAGGAAGTCAAAGTATTACACTGGATTATTGAGCAGATCTGGAAGAAATACACAAAGTTCACCAAGATTCAAGGAAGAATACACATAGCTTTTGTATATAGCAGGGGAGGACTGAAAACTCATGGGGCCCCTGTGTCCTTGCCCAAACTCAAAAAAGCCTATGAAAAAGGTACCAGGGGCATCTCATGGGGCCCCCTACTGACCCCAGGCCCTGGGGCAGTGCCCGAGTTTCCAAATGGTCAGTCCGCCCCTGGTATATAGACAACATTTGCTTATTCTGGAGTTCAGCTTTAATGCACTTAACCAAAAATGTCCCTCAGTCTGTCTCTAATTTTACGTTGGAAGCTGTTCTGAACAATTTCAAGCTGCCTGTAGAGTCCTATGTATAAATCCGTTTCAAAGAAAGCACTTGCAGGGTAAGATTTATTTTTAGGTATGCTGTGTGATTGCAAACACATAACAAACTTCGTAGGAGATCCTCAAATTTTACTGCAAAAGTGGAAATAACACCTAAACCTTTTAGATTTCTGTAACTGCTTATAAAGTGTTTGCGGGAGTTGGGCTTTCTAAGCCTTCCAGTCCATCTCAGTTATGTCATCTAATAATCATCTCTTGTATTTATAACTTTCTTCTTGACTGTCTTGGTTTTGCCCCACATACTCACTGACTTATGGCCTGGCATAGATTTATATTACCCAGGAGCTTTGGTTTTAGACCAGTTACTTTGATACATTAAAAAACCCTGATGAAGGGGAGTTGACAACCAACACGCGTTGGCTGCCTTTTTTTTTTTTTTAACAATATATGAATGGAAAATGTCAAAATACAAAAGAAAGAATAACAAGTACAGTCATATAAAGGATACATACAGTCAAATACTACCCTCAACAGCTGGACCATCCAGGACCAGCCTAAGACATACAAGTTCAAGAAGAAGACCATGTCAGAACATTGGTTGCCTTTTTGCTTTCTGGTTTTTCATTTATTTAAAGGCTTTGGACTTTTAAGACCTTTTCTTGGAGCTCTCGTTGGATCAGCAAAACATGACCCCTACTTATGAAGTCCACTGTTTTTTGAATAACTGCCCAAGCAATTAGGCCCAAAGAATGACTTTTTCCATTGGACAAAGATGTGTCTGGGGCCTTCTTTCTACTTTTCCTTGGATCCCTTAACAGAGCAGTTATTTGCATAGTATGGTTTTGGGGCTCCTGGGATAAAAGAAAAGAACAGACGGAAAGCTGGGGTTGACTGAGGCAGGACATTTTTTGTAAGATGAATATGGTCACAAGTACACTTTAAAAGCTAAAAAGATGATAGCAGGAGTAGGCATAGACATTAAGACTAGGCATGGCTAGGTGTTGATCGGCATCTACAAATGTTGAGATGTTTTCACTATGCTCCTGGTTTTAGACATCACGACAGTAAAGTAGATCCCCATCACACCTTCATTGCTGGAAGCTTCTCAGCATATTGCTGAAGCTGTATGATGCATTGTTGGGTGCCATAGGGGCATTCTTTCAGATTTTTTTCAAAAGTCCGTTTTTGCGTATGCTTGGGTTTTGTGTACTGCAGTGTGTGGTCTTGGGGAGCAGTCTCCAAACTTTCTAAACAAAGGCCCATTTTGCTGTCCATCAGACCTTATGCGGGCCAGACTTGGGCCAGTGGGAGTAGAAAATGCCTGACATCAGTGGGAGTAGACAATGTCTCAGGCTCGGTGGTCGGTGGGTGTAAAAAAATAAACAAGCAAGGAGTAGTGCCCCATCATTGGTATTGGTGGGAGGAATAGTGATCTATTGTTTATGTCAGTGAAATGAATAGTGCCCCATCGTGGGTGTCAGTGGGAGGAATACTTTCCCAGCATTGGTATTGTTGGTATTGGTGGAAGGAATAGTGCCTTATTGTTGGTTCAGTGGGAGGAATAGTGTCCCATCGGTGGTGTCAGTGAGAGGAATAGTGTCCCATCGGTGGTGTTAGTGGGAGGTATAGTGTCCCAGCAGTGGTGTCAGTGGGAGGAATAGTGTCCCATCATTGGTGTTAGTGGGAGGTATAGTGTCCCAGCAGTGGTGTCAGTGGGAGGAATAGTGTCCCATTGTTGGTATCAGTGGAAGGCATGATGCCTCATTGTTTGTGTCAGTGAAATGAATAGTGCCACATCGTGGGTGTCAGTGGGAGGAATACTTTCCCAGCATTGGTATTGGTGGAAGGAATAGTGCCTCATTGTTAGTTCAGTGGGAGGAATAGTGTCCCATCGGTGGTGTCAGTGGGAGGAATAGTGTCCCATCGGTGGTGTCAATGGGAGGAATAGTGTCCCAGCAGTGTTGTCAGTGGGAGGAATAGTGTCCCATCGTTGGTATCAGTGGAAGGCATGATGCCTCATTGTTGGTGCAAGATGGAGGAATAGTGCTTTGTATCTACAAGAGTACAGTGCCCTAAGGGCCGGATAAAGGCAAGAAAAGGGCCACATCTGGCCCACGGGTCACAGTTTGGAGACCACTGGTCTAGGGGAAGGAAGTTATAGATCTTTAAGAGAGGTCATCTTTACGTCTGGAGGAAAATAAATTTAATCTTCAAACATGGAAAGGTTTCTTCACAGTGAGAGCTGTGAAAATGTGGAATAGACTCCCTCAAGAGTTGGTTATGGCCAGCTCAGACGGAAGTACATTGGTTCTGGCCAGCTCACTGGATTGCTTCAAAAAAATCCTGGATTCTTTCTTGGATACACAAAATATAACTGGATATAACATTTATAGGTAAAGTTGATCCAGGGAATATCTGATTGCCTCTCGGGGGATCAGGAAGGAATTTTTTCCCAACAGGAGCAAATTGGATCATGCTTTGCTGGGGTTTTTTTTGCCTTCCTCTGGATCAACTGTGGGTGTAGGATTATAACTTTTTTTTTTTTTTTTTAATGGTTGAACTGGATAGATTTTTGTCTTTTTTCAGCCAGACTATCTATGTAAAGTATACGGATTGTCACTGGTGGCACATAGTCTTCTGTTCCGACCTCATTCATCTGTGAGGTTCTGATTATTTTCTTCTTTTTCTTCATGTTCAGGTTATTTTACATTTATTCAGATCTCTAGCAAGGAGCACAGTTTTAGTCATGAGATTTGTTCAGGTCAGCGTGATAAAGCTGATTAAGCAAGCGCAGAACATTTTTTGCATCATGCAAGCCAGCCTAAGTGTTCACGAGCTAACTGGGCAAATAACGGAGCGCTTTTTTAATTTTGTTGTGGATACACTAAAAATCCGATGACAGCGCTATATTTCACGCTTGACCCACGCTCTTATTGACGATACGATGAATATTTAAACATAACCTCTACAGTCTGCAGGCAATTAATAAGCAACCGGGGATGCGCATGGTATTACTGACGCGTTTCATGTTCCCAGGCTGCGGCTATAGATCTGGCACACACAGCTTTTTCTTCAGGCTCTTTGCGACTGAAATCCAACCTCAATCCATCATTTCTCTTTGTGACTGCAGAGGCTGGGGAGGTGAGCACCTGTCTACGGGGCACGGGCTCGCCTCCTGCAGCAGCGCTTTATCTGTCCGGCTTACACCCGGGCTTGGATTTCCTTCTTAAAACCTTCACTTTTCAGTCTCAGTGCAGTTAATAGCGGTGTCAGCACATGCTGCTCTTCCAGGCATCAAACTGTCTCTGTAATACTATTAAAGATTCTCCGTGCCGCGTGTTGTAGACACACTGCAATTATTTCTTGTATTGTGAATGTACTTCCGTCTGGCGTATTTCAGAGGAGCTGAGACAGTCACGTAAATACATTTGCTTTTTTTTTTTTTTTTTTATGCTGCTTGATACTCCTCTATGGTATGGACCGCGGAGAGTAAAAGAGCCAATGTTTTAAAAAGCTGGTGCAGCAAGTATGTTCCTGTAGGTATTTATTTTGTATTCAGGATTAGTTTTGTAGTTAAGGTAGATTAGTGTTATGTATTAATATATAAATTCAGTATCCACAAATAGATATACAATATTCCCCCCCAGCCCCCCCCCGACCTGTACATTACGACCAACAACGCCACCATCAGAGTACTAGAAGTCATTCTAGACTCCAATCTGTCTTTCCAGCCCCAAGTCCAATCGCTGACAAATTCATGCAGACTCCACCTCCGCAACATCTCCAAAATACGCCCGTTCCTAACTCCAGAAACTACAAAGCAACTCAATCACTCCCTTATATCACGACTTGACTACTGTAACTCCCTCCTCGCCGGCCTACCCCAACACAGGCTATCCCCGCTTCAGTCTATCCTGAATTCTGCGGCCAGACTCATCCACCTTACCAACCGCTCCGTATCCACCACCCCCCTCTGCCAATCCCTCCACTGGCCTCCACTCAGTGTCCTCCACCCCTCTCTGCCAATCCCTCCACTGGCCTCCACTCAGTGTCCTCCACCCCTCTCTGCCAATCCCTCCACTGGCCTCCACTCAGTGTCCTCCACCCCTCTCTGCCAATCCCTCCACTGGCCTCCACTCAGTGTCCTCCACCCCTCTCTGCCAATCCCTCCACTGGCCTCCACTCAGTGTCCTCCACCCCTCTCTGCCAATCCCTCCACTGGCCTCCACTCAGTGTCCTCCACCCCTCTCTGCCAATCCCTCCACTGGCCTCCACTCAGTGTCCTCCACCCCTCTCTGCCAATCCCTCCACTGGCCTCCACTCAGTGTCCTCCACCCCTCTCTGCCAATCCCTCCACTGGCCTCCACTCAGTGTCCTCCACCCCTCTCTGCCAATCCCTCCACTGGCCTCCACTCAGTGTCCTCCACCCCTCTCTGCCAATCCCTCCACTGGCCTCCACTCAGTGTCCTCCACCCCTCTCTGCCAATCCCTCCACTGGCTTCCGATTGCCCAACGGATCAAATTCAAAATGCTAACATTGACGTACAAAGCTGTTCATAATACTGCCCCAAACTGCATCACTGACCTGATATCCATCTACCACCCAAAACGCACTCTCCGCTCCTCACAAGACCTCCTACTCTCCAGTTCCCTGGTCTCCTCACATGCCTGTCTCCAGGACTTCTCCAGGGCTTCCCCCATCCTCTGGAACTCACTACCCCAATCCATCAGACTGTCACCTACCTTCCTCACCTTTAGGCGCACCCTGAAAACCCACCTCTTCAGAGAAGCCTACCCCGCCCTCACCTAACTGCTGATCTCCTCCGCTCTCCCCACCACTCCATCCCCCACAGCTATTTCCTTCTGTACCACTCTCCCCTCCCTCCTAGATTGTAAGCTCCAAGGAGCAGGGCCCTTGAACCCCTCGTGTATCACATTGTATTGTTACTGTGCTGTCTCATGTATTGTCTCCCATTGTAATGTACAGCGCTGAGCAAACTGTTGGCGCTATATAAATACTGTATAATAATATATTAATTATACACTTCAAACTGTGTAAATCCAACAAAGTCCCACAAAAAATCCAAAAAAGTCACACTTTCACCCCTGAAAGTGAATTAAATGAAATCAAAAAAAACTTTTTTGTGCCAATTAAAGTTTGTAATTCAAAATAAAGTCCACAAAAATTACTCTTCTGTGTCCAACTTGCACCTCCACATAATGTGGAGGTGCAAGTTGGACACAGAAGAGTAACCCCCCAGCATGTTTTCCTGTGTCCATGAACACAGACTGTAATCAACGTTTTTTGGCTGGAAAAAACCCCAGAACTAGTGGGTTTCTAGAGGAATTTTTTTAGCTGTAAAAAAGCTCTAACGATAAACGCAGCAAAACACGGTAAACTGCCACAAACCGGTGTTTTTGGATTTTTATACACCCACCCCCCCACAAATTTTTTTTTTGCTTAAAAAAAACGCAAATGCAGGAAATCGTGGCTGAACGCTAATTTAAAAAAGCTGAAAAACTCTCACGTTTTTAACATGACTTTACACAGCTTACTTTACCAGCGTTCTCAAAACGTCAAGTGTGCATGAGGGCTTCAGACTGAAGGTTTGGGTATTATGATCAAGGTAAATTTGAACTCGGGGCACAAAAACTTTCATTTATATATTCTTCAATAGCCACAAAGTATATAAATCTACTTTTTGTACCAAATTCCTTTGCAAAATTAGCTGTTACCTTGTAAAAGAAGCAGCGACGGCATCATTGTGCTGTGTATGGCCTGTGCAGAGAGCTGAGCTGTGGGAGGGGATTTCTTCAGGCTACCTGCAGAAAACTGGAAGGGGCGGAGACCAGACCAGTCACCTTGCACAGGCAGGGAGGGCACCAATGACTGGTCCTGGCAAAGTTTACACTGGATCACTGCACAGATCTGAAATGCAACCAACACAGCAAGATTCAAGGAAGAATACACATGATGAATGGATTTAGACAATATTTGCTTATCCTGTAGTTCAGCTTCAGGGTTTGGAACTTTCACCTCCTCTCACAGATGCCGACACCTTCACCTAGTCTGTTACAGGGTTCAGAATCTTCGTATATCTTGAAGGAGTTTACACATTGTGGCACCGAGGTGTGCCAAGAATGTACACTAAGGCAAGTCATAGATCAGGGGTGGGCAACTGTGGCCCTCCAGCTGTTGTAGAACTACAAGTCCCATGAGGCATTGCAAAACTGACAGTTACAAGCATGACTCCCAAAGGTAGAGGCACGATGGGATTTGTAACCAAGAGCTGGAGAGCCATAGTTGCCCACCCCTGTCATACCTGATTTGATGTTCTTTCCTTCCACGGGTGGAAGGAAAGAAAATTGCTTAAT
>NW_028318573.1:345000-420000 GCF_062004578.1 Staurois parvus | reverse complement strand
CTAGTATGTGTATGTATGAATGTAAGTTAGGGGCCTTAGATTGTACGCCCCTTGAGGTCGCTGTGCCCTTTTCCTATTTCTCCATTTGCATTTAGTGTATATGCACAAAAAAAAAAAAAAAATCCCACTCTTGCACGCAGCCAAAAAACAAGTGTGGCAGCCTTCACTATATCAGGGTCTTTGAAGCCATCCCTTAAATTGCCAAAACAAGGACTGTGGACAATTTAAGCAAAAAAAACTACATTTCAGGCAAGCGCATGCCCTTGTAGTGCAATAAACGTTATTATTAAGCAAAGATAAAATGATACACAATGCGTTCAACATGGTCACGGGATGACACTAAACTCATCACGCAACTGTGAGAACCTCTGTATGGATGCCAGTAGATGTAATCCACTCAGATAAAGGCTCCTCTCCCTGTGTCTGTGTGTTAGGAAATAGAGTATGGTGGGGAGCTGGCCATAATAGTGGCTTGTGTATGAAAGCTGTTGAGCTTTTGGAGGACTGGTAAACCTTCAGTAGAGCAGCGTGCACCTACAGGAGGCTGTGTGGGTGGACATTGGTTTGAGGTTGTGGACCACATCAGACAACTTCACGGGCAATGGGTTGAGCTGTAGGCGATGCTTGAGGACATCATCATCTGGGTTTCTCAACACAAACTGTTTCTGTTGCCAAAATCCACATTCAGTCTAACTACGCTGCGACTGAGTGTGGCTTGTTTTTTGACGAGCATACCCAAGCCAATAGAGTAGATGGTGGTGACATCGCAATAGCAGACATTTTTCTTTGTCAATCCTGTTTTCTGTTTGTCAGTTCACAAGTAGCTAGTGATATCAGTGGGGCCTTAGGAACCTTTTTTTTACATCATATTCAACTGACGACACCGTTTCCCTCAGGAAATTCATAAGCAGAGTTTTAACTTGGCCTACAGAATGGCTGTGCCCCACTTATATTTCAGTACATTTTTTTCCTTCATTTTTTCCATGTCACAGTCTATCTCCATCCCGCACCGTGTTTCAGCAGTGACAGAACTCAGATGAAAAACCATTTTCCTGCAGATGGGGTCACGGACTGTAAGCTAAATAGATAATAACAGCTAAAATGTGGGCTAGATGGAATGGAAAATGAAGACTAGATGTTGCAGACAGACGATTATTCAGATATTTGTGAGACGGTGGAAGGTGATGGAGACGGCGAGGGGAGGATTGTGATTATTGTAATGGGTTGGCAGCATTGAAGTGGATCATGACACCACATGAAGCTTAATTAGGATGGGAAGTGATGCCTCCATAGCTATAGTGGTAGGGACTGAAAGGGCGCATCTAGGAATTCCTCACGCTCACCCTGTGAACTCTTTCTCCTCAGAGAGCATGCTACGGACAGCGTCCAGCCCTGACAGCCTGCGCTCACGAACCCCTATGATCACCCCAGACCTGGAAAGCGGTACAAAGCTCTGGCACCTAGTCAAGAACCACGATCACCTGGACCAGCGTGAAGGAGACAGAGGGAGCAAGATGGTGTCTGAAATTTATCTCACCCGGTTATTGGCAACAAAGGTAAGGGGGATATATAAAAACATGTTCTGACCCTTATTTATCAGTTTTCTTGTCTAAAGTAATTAATCACAAATATCTTGTGCAGTAATGAAAAACTTGGTAGCCGGCCTGGGTAACATGAATGTAATGCAGCAATAATGTTGTATAAGGTGAGATGGCCTAAGATCATTTTAAAAGGAACCAAAAGACAGAAGGGCGAAATAAACAGCTTGGGTAAAAGCTCCCTCAATTAACTTTTTTTTGCTCTTTACCTTGGAAGGAATGAATATCTCTAAACATATATACAGTTAGCTAGACCATAATGGCTACTTTAAAAATAGTTTCACAATTGACACAATAATTGCATCAAGAGGGTTTTGGTAATAAACCCTAGTTACCCAGCTCCCAATTTTATGAATCTGGACAACATTAACCCACTATAAAGTCAGGGCATCACTAAATTACAAGGAACTCCATTGGGAACTGGGGCCATCAGTCAGGTATAAGGAACTCCTCTATGAGCTAGAGTTGTGGTGGACTTCTTTGGAACTAGGGCCATCTCTGAGGTGCAGTGATCTTCATTAGGCACTAGGGCCTCCGATGAGGTGCAGTGGAGTTCAGTAGGAATTGGGGTCATAACTGAGGTTTACGTCAGTAGGAAATGGGACCATTACTGAGGTGCAGTGGACATCTTTAGGAACTAGTGCTATCACTGAGATGCAGTGGACTTCTTTGGGAACTAGTGCCATCACTAAGATGCAGTGGACTTCTGCGGGAACTATGGCCATCATTCTGAAGTGCAAAGATGTCCTCTGGGTCCATCACTGAGGTACAAGGAACTCTGCTAGTAGCTAAAGCACTTACTGGGGCATAAGGATCTTTCCTGGAATCTGATGCTATCGCTGAGGCACAAGGAACTTCACAGAGGTCTAGACTAGGGTTTTTCAATCAGGGCCTTGCAAGAGGTCCACGGGGGTTCTGCTGTGATCTACCCATCAGTCACAGGCAGCTGACATCCCCTGATCACACTTCTTCTGCAGATACATGCAGAGCTAGGCAGGGAAGCGGCTATGCTACTGCTTGCTTTGGTGTACTCTTCCTTGCCACCCTCCACCCCTCCTTTCCATCCTAGGTGCTTGTTTGTGGCATTATCTGGGATGGGGAGGAGAGGCTGGTTTGGGAACAGCATACCAAAAGGAGGACTGATCGCAGCCGCTTCCCTGCCTTTCTCTGCATATGAAGAAAACCATATTGTAATTTGCCCTGTTGTGTGCCCCGTATTGTACTTCATGTAATGTGCCCTGCCCCCATGTAATATGCCTTCCTGACCCTCTGTACTGTAGCTCAAATTGGACCTAGAATTGAGTATCTGTGCAGAAAAAGCAAGTATAAGTTTCCTATTAACCTCTTGGTGCTGGCGGTACGCAAATATACGGTCTCTCGGCAGGAGGGCCTTGACGCAGAGAGGCCAAAAATTTGCGTAAACAAATGTGCTAAAAGCGCACGCCCTGCAAGCTTCCGGCATCTATAGGAAAGCTATCAATCATGGCGGTCACATGAACATAAACCCCGCCTCCCGGCATTACAAACGCCTTGAAGGCCTGGAAGAAGCTGCGCCAAGGTTAAATACGTATGATTTAATACTGAATCCATTATTTGATGCAATTTCTAAAAATAATTATGTCAACAGCTCGTTGATCACACCAATGTTCTGTGAGCAGTAGATATAAACATTTTTTCAGGAGTTCCCCCAAGATCTCAGACTTTTTTGCCAAGGGTTCCTCCGAGGTAAGAAGGTTGGCTTAGACATTACTAAGATATAAGACACTCCTAGGAACTAGGGCCTTCATTAATTTCAAGGAACTCTTGTTAGGAACCAGTCCATGAACGAGGTACACGTACTCCACAGAGATCTAGGCCTACCACTAAGGCATGAGAACCTCTGCAGTGAATTTGGAGCATCGTTGTGGCGTAAGGCCTCATGAATCAGTGTGAATATATATTTCTTAGTATAAATAATAAAAATATATGCAGCACTAAAAAGGATAAGCAATGACTCATATATAAATCATGCGTCTAATAAAATTAAAATTGAAAATGGGTGATAGCTAAAGTGCTTGAAGTGAAAATAACGTCCTCAGGTGATATATCAATCGTCCCAATAATAAGTGCGAATGCTGTCGACTCCGTGCTCATAGGTGGGTATAGTATATGCACTCACCAGAAAGCGCATAATATGCGCCTTTGAGTTGTCAGACCACTCCTGGTACTAGAAGGCTGAGGCAATATGGGTCATCTGGCAGGCTGTCACTCTGATGGAGATGCTCCTTCCTCTAACCAGCAGGGGGTCACCAGGCATCCAGCAACGGTTGTCATACAGCTAGTCAGGACTCCTCAGAGCAGGGCGCTCAAAATAGATGTCCACCTTGAAAGGGGGGGCTCAACCATACAGCCCACCCCAAAAAAGCACTGATAGTGTAGTATGTACAGACGTTTTTATTTGAACACAATGCAGTACACTCACATAGGGTAGCCCAGAAACAAAGATGGCCGCCGGCCTCCACGAGGTGCGGGGCGGCGTGACGTCACCGGCTAGGCTCCACCCTGACGCGTTTCGTGCGGACGAGCACGTTATCAAAGGGAGATATCTTAGTGATAGCCCCAATTCCTAGTGATCTGATAAGCTCCAGCAAAAAAAAATAAAAAAACGGCTGTCAAGAAAGCAGACTGATTACATTTTTTGCATCCCTCTTGTTGACAAAGCAGAAGCGGGCCCCTGTGTCCTCCTGCTAACGCACAGCCTATTTCCCACGGTGCCCCAGTGATGGCAGTGATTGGCGTTATAATTTAGCCGCTTCCCTGGATCAGCAGAAAGGAAGTCAGAGGAGAGGGAGTTGCAGGCTTTACTGCAGCAATCGATGGGTTATGACACAAATTAACCGCTATTGTTTCGTAATGGCCGTATATGAATAAAAAGGAATCCATAAGAGGTTCTTTCAATAAACCCCCGGCCGTTGTTCAGACATTATGAAAACCCACATTAATTGCAGGTACTGTAAATATCATCGTGTTATTTATATCCGCTCGTCTCTATACGTTTCGGGCCTCGGTTAGCGGGATATATATTTATTTAACAGGGAGCGGTATTTACGGCTTGCTTATGGATATTAATGGCTATAGGAAAGATTAATTCTTCCTTTAATGAGCTTTTCTGCGGACTCTGAACCTTCAGCAAATCTTCCTCGCTACATAACGTCTCCACGAGTGTAATAACTTGTAAGTCTACGGGGAATCTGCTCGCGCAACAACAAAATTAATTGCGAACGCGGGAGGAAATATTTAGGCGTATTCTGAAGGATTCCCGTTGTATTTGTAGTGCTCCCGCAGGAAATACATGCTTTTATTCCCTTGCTGTGGATTCTGATGCATTTTATCTCTGCAAAGAAGGATAATATAAAAAAAAAAGCCTTATTGCTGCCATTTCGACTTATAGATGGATGTAAAGGCATCCTGGGGATGGTACGGTTTACTCTTGCAAGCATGCATTTTGTAACACTGTTTTGAAATATGTTCGGCGTATGCTGCCTCGTAGGCAGGTAGGGAGTGCAGTCATAACTCTTGTTTTATTTTTTATATGTGGGTTTACTAAGCCCACAACAGTACAGTCAGTCTGTAGATGCAGTAAAGCATGCTTGGTATACTCACTGTGGAACCTAAGGGGTTAATCCTCTGTATCGTGTTAAAAGAAGACTTCTCCAGAGCCACGCCCATCCTCTGGAGCTCTCTACCACAATCGATCCGCCTGTCGCCTACTTTGCACACTCTCTGAAAACCTTTCTCTTCAGGGAAGCCTATCCTGCCTTCAGCTAATAACTGAATCTTTTATCTCTCCCACAGTTATTACCTTTTGTACCACCAGCCCCTCCCTTTTAGATTGTAAGCTCCCAGGATCAGGGCCCTCCTATCCCTCTTGTATAGAACTGTATTGTTGCTGTATTGTCTCCCGTTATATTGTAAAGCGCTGAGCAAACTGTTGGCGCCATAAATCCTGTATAATAATAATCAAAAAAGGATGGTTGATCCAGTCTCCCCTGATCTTCTCCTTCTTCTACAGTCCCCAATCAATCTGCTGATAGAACAGAGTCTTGGGGGTAAGCTGCACGTGCTCAATTTGGTGTATATTGCTAAATAGTTTTTTTTTGTTCTTGGGAGAGTGCATGTGATCAGCACAGCGCCCTCCACACAGAGGGTAAGGGGTCTTGCAGCCTCATAGGACAATCGGGGGAGAATTAAAACTTCCTCCTTTAACCAGTGTTCTGCTGGGCACTGATCTGATAGAAGTCACTAAACTACTATCTACGGCTGATAAGAAAAGGTATTTAGCAGTTTAAATTTATTAAAATATTTGAATTTCCGTGTTCTGTGTACTGTGGGACACCGGATATAGTGAATGCAAGGTCCGGGGAGACCAGATATAGTAAATGCAGGGTCCGGGGGGACCGGATATAGTGAATGCAGAGTCTGGGGAGACCAGATATAGTAAATGCAGGGTCCGGGGGGACCGGATATAGTGAATGCAGAGTCTGGGGAGACCAGATATAATGAATGCAGGGTCTGGGGAGAACAGATATAGTGAATGCAGAGTCCGGGGAGAGCAGATATAGTGAATGCGGGGTCCTGGGAGACCAGATATAGTGAATGCGGGGTCCGGGGGGACCGGATATAGTGAATGCAGGGTCCGGGGAGACCAGATATAGTAAATGCAGGGTTCGGGGGGACCGGATATAGTGAATGCAGAGTCTGGGGAGATCAGATATAATGAATGCAGGGTCTGGGGAGAACAGATATAGTGAATGCAGAGTCCGGGGAGACCAGATATAGTGAATGCGGGGTCCTGGGAGACCAGATATAGTGAATGCGAGGTCCGGGGGGACCGGATATAGTGAATGCAGAGTCCGAGGAGAGCGGATATAGTGAATGCAGGGTCCAGGGAGACCAGATATAGTGAATGCAAAGTCCGGGGAGACCAGATATAGGGAATGCAGAGTCCGGGGAGACCAGATATAGGGAATGCAGGGTCCGGGGAGACCGGATACAGGGAATGCAGGGTCCGGGGAGACCGGATACAGGGAATGCAGGGTCCGGGGAGACCGGATACAGGGAATGCAGGGTCCGGGGAGACCGGATACAGGGAATGCAGGGTCCGGGGAGACCGGATACAGGGAATGCAGGGTCCGGGGAGACCGGATACAGGGAATGCAGGGTCCGGGGAGACCGGATACAGGGAATGCAGGGTCCGGGGAGACCGGATACAGGGAATGCAGGGTCCGGGGAGACCGGATACAGGGAATGCAGGGTCCGGGGAGACCGGATACAGGGAATGCAGGGTCCGGGGAGACCGGATACAGGGAATGCAGGGTCCGGGGAGACCGGATACAGTGAATGCAGGGTCCGGGGAGACCGGATACAGTGAATGCAGGGTCCGGGGAGACCGGATACAGTGAATGCAGGGTCCGGGGAGACCGGATACAGTGAATGCAGGGTCCGGGGAGACCGGATACAGTGAATGCAGGGTCCGGGGAGACCGGATATAGTGAATGAAGGGTCCGGGGAGACCGGATATAGTGAATGCAGGGTCCGGGGAGACCGGATATAGTGAATGCAGGGTCCGGGGAGACCAGATATAGTGAATGCAGGGTCCGGGGAGACCGGATATAGTGAATGCAGGGTCCGGGGAGACCGGATATAGTGAATGAAGGGTCCGGGGAGACCGGATATAGTGAATGAAAGGTCCGGGGTTTAGTAACAATTTAATGTATTTTGGATGGGTGGTGCTGAGCTTTCTCACCTGGAACACTAAGCTTTGCTTGTGAGAACATACATGACAAGGACTGCTATATAGAAGTTACCTTGTGGCAGCTTTTAGTATTACAGTCACGTTTTGAGTCGTTGACCAGTAGCTGAGCTTGTCACACCTAACTCTCCAGTCACTCAACCTAACCTCCCAATCAGAGGCGGACTGACCATTTGGGAACTCAGGCACTGCCCGAGGGCCCCATGAGATTACCCTGGTACCTTTTTCATAGGCTTTTTTGAGTTTGGGCAAGGACACAGGGGCCCCATGATCCCCTATTGCCCAGGGGCCCCATGAGTTGTCAGTCCGCCCCTGCTCCCAATGCTGTCCTAAGAATAGACCAGTTCCATGGAATGGTGTAGAACCAAAGAAGACAGATTTATTTTGCAGTGCTACTACCTCCCAAGCACTCAGTGGCTGGTTTGCCGCAGCTCAGGCGCAGGTTGCTGAAGCTTTAAATACACCGGATTCACAGGAGAAGCCATCAATATGGTACTTGACAGTAAACTGAAGGCTTTATTAAAAAGTAGGGTGGAATATAGCCAACAACGTCTGAAATGCGTTGACTTTATTGGCTGTTTTCTGTCCTACTGTTTAATATGTCTGGTCAGCCCCCACCCTGTCCACGTTTAGACGAACTTTTAAAGCCCACCTATTAAGGGAAGCCTACTCTACCCCCACTTAAGAATGGTATTTGAATCGCCTCCACCAGATCGTCCCCCACAGCTGTCGCCTTTTGTATCGCCTCCCCTTTCTTTAGACTGTAAGCTCCATGAGCAAGGCCCTCCTATTCCTTCTGTATTGTCATTGTACTGTCGCCCTTTATATTGTAAAGTGCTGTATAAACTGTTGGCGCCATAAATCCTGTATAATAATAATAATAATAATAATAATAAAGCCTACAGTTTACTGTCAAGTACCATATTGCTGGCTTTTCTTGGAGATCGAGTAGAACCAAAGAAGGCTTTCAAATATGCAATAGTTTTCTATCTCATTGGTCCTTATTGTAATAGTTTTTGCATTGGGCCGCCTTATTTGCTCTTAGATATGCAATTTCTACTCCTACTTTAGGAGTTGTGTTTTACTGTTCCTTCTCACAACCAGGTCTATGAGTTGGCAGATTAATTGACAACCATGCACTCACTGTGTACGTGATATCACAACATGTAAGAGAGCAACAGTAATTTCACTGATCCATTGAGGGCTCCCTCTAGTGGCTAGTCCACAAGTCTTTATGGTAACATATGGAATAACAAGCTTGTAAAATGTGAAGTCCATATAAAAAAAACTACTTGAATTTGACTCAAATAATGCTGACATCGGCAGACGCATATCCTTCCTTTCCGTTCCCCTCCCCATGGCTCTATTCAGCTGCTTGAATTGTAAGGGAAGCCTTCCGTCTTGAAGGTTCAGGCTCACACCAGGCAATTGATTCCCCATGAGACAATGTTAACTGCCCTAGTGTTGCCACGTGCTCCTCTCTTCGCAGAGATATCCGGGAATTTGTTCAGTTCCCAATGTTGAACAGAACAGCGGAAAGGTGCTGGGTATGGAAGGGTTAAAAGCAAACCTGCTGATAATTCAAACTCCATGCTCACAGAAAATAAACAATGCATTCCCTATAGCTGGTGGATCTCTGATGCTCCACATTCACTTGTATTGTTTTCTCTTCTCGGCTTGGAGAATGTTCAGCTCCAGCATGTGCTCAGTGAAGGGACAGCTTTCTTTTATATGGAGATGAGAGAATAATTTCTTATCAGTCACACACCTTTTCCAACCTGTTGGAAGATCTTTGAGAGCGCTGCTGACTCAATGGTGCTCATTATCATTTAGCCATGTTTGGCTTCTGTGCTAGAAATCCATTGTGCCTTAATGGCGACCTTAAAGTGCAATCAGTGATTTTCTTATTTGACCTTATAATGAGAGAAGGGGGGAAATATATTTTAACTTGAAGAAAAAAAAAAAAAAAAAAAAAAAAAAAAATATATATATATATATATATATATATATATATATATATATACACTCACTGACCACTTTATTAAGTACAGTAGAAAGGGATAAAAGAGTGCACCAACCTTGCGCATTATATATAAGTGCAGCGCTCGATAGTAGAAACAAATATATATGTATATATATATATATATATATATATATATATATATATATATATATTGGATTGGAGGGAAATCCCAAACAAATGTATACAAAGCAAAAGAATAGTCCTGGAAATTAGTATGAATAATTAAAGTGCTCAGGTGACATGAGAGTCCGGTATCCGTGTGATAGTGATAAAGTAATGCGCACTCACCGGACGCGCATATTTTAATGCGCTTTTGTATATAAAAGACTCAGATGTCATCTGATGGTGGATGGTCCTCCTCCTATTTGGTATGGGGCTGGTAGTCCACTTCTACTAGGGGTCCCCCTGTGTGCTCCTGGTAGGTGGTATCCCTCTGGGTGAGCTGGGTTCCACTGTGAAGTAGCAATCCGTCCCTGAATCTGCGTCCTGTTCTTCTGCCAATTAGGAAATGTGCAAGTTTCATGCTGTGTATGACCTTGCGCATTACCTCAGTAAACAGTGAATAATTTTATTAAAGAAATATACTTACAAGAGTAAAACAGGCATAAGATAACCATAGTCAACACAGGGTTACAGGTCACGTACAAATTCCATCCGAAGAGGAGATACAGTCTTTTTCCGAGCTAACGCGTTTCGATGGGTGATCCCTTCTTCATCAGAGCTGGGTTTAACAGATAGAAACCATCAATTAGGCAGAATTCACATAGCTAGGAGGCATTCAGCCACTGAGTGTCAGTATTTCAGCCTGTTCGGTTGTCTGAATGCCTCCTAGCTATGGGAATTCTGCTTAATTGAGGGTTTCTATCTGTTAAACCCAAGCTCTGATGAAGAAGGGATCGCCCTTCGAAACCCGTTAGCTCGAACAAAGATTGTATCTCCCCTTCGGATGGAATTTGTACGTGACCTGTAACCCTGTGTTGGCTATGGTTATTTTATGCCTGTTTTATCGCTACTCTTGTGAGTATATTTCTTTAACAAAATCATTCACTGTTTACTGAGGTAATGCGCAAGGTTGGTGCGCTCTTTTTTTTATCCCTTTCTACAGTTTTATCAAGCTTCCCCAGCTTCATGATAGAGCTGCACAACCTTTGATCAGCATTGGATGAACACACTTTATCTTTAAACAATCTTCCTTTGATCGGAGTCCTTGAGCGCAGGAGATAGTGGATGTTTGTTGCCACTTTATTAGATACACCTGTTCAATTGCTTTGTAACACAAGTTGCTAATCAGCCAATCACATGGCAGCAACTCAATACATTTAGGCATGTAGACGTGATGAAGACAACTTGTTGAAGTTCAAACCAAGCATCAGAATGGGGATTTAAGTGACTTTGAGTGTGGCAAGGTTGTTGGTGCCAGACGGGCTGATATTTCAAAAACTGCTGCTCTGGGATTTTCACGCACAACCATCTCCAGGGTTTACATAGAAAGGTCTGAAAAAGAGAAGATATCCAGTGAGCAGCAGTTGTGTGGAGGAAAATGCCTTGTTGAGGTCAGAGGAGAATGGGCAGACTGGTTGCTGCGAAATTCAGATGGTGGGGTCAGAATTTGGCATAAACAACATGAAAGCTTGGATCCATCCTGCCTTGTATCAACAGTTCATGGTGGTGGTGGTGTAATGGTGTGGGAGGGGGGGGTGATTTTCTTGGCACTAGCAAGATGTACCCAATAAAGTTGCTGCTGAGTGCATACACATAAATTGGTGATCTCGTACCAACTGCCAGGCAGCCAATAAAGAGCACCTGTCTCTTAGTGCAGACGGCGATATGAAAATTACCATTTGGGCATTGCCATTGAGGACTTGTCCTTGGAGTTGCCAGCTTCAGAACTTTCATCTTCATCCAAGTTTCACTAAATGAGCTACTACCCTTTGCAGAAAGCATGTGCAGGAGGTGTTTTAGCGCATGTGTGCACAGGCTTATTCCAGGACAGTGGTTCCACAAAATTTTGAAGGGAAGGATAAGGATGACAATTAGCAGCTGCCATATGCCTCCCCTAATAGATCCAAAAGAGAAATTTCACTCACCTGCACCCCCTTGCTCCATCCACCCTTACCTTTGTTGCTGGGGAGGCCTCAATGCACATACTGACTGGTCCTGTGCCATCATCTTCATCCATGACATCAGAATGCCAGTGGCTCTTCTAGGTTTTTTCAGCAGGCATCCTAACGACATGCGTGCGCCATGGCTCATCATCGGGGTGCCAGCTGCAGGTATCATAAGAAACAGAACCCCACCTTTCATTAAATTTTTTGGCACATGCTCAGTAGTGTGTCATGTGCATCCCAGTAGAGTTTGGACAATAGAAATGTTATTCTGCCCTAGACCGAAATATAGGAAATGGGGAGCAACTTACCAGAAAAAGGTAGTAAAATAAATAAATAAATCACTTTGTTATTATGGGAGAGGAGGGGGGTAATGGTGGGATGGCGGAAAGTGGCCTGGGAGGGTTTATCTGTATAAAACAATTTAATGAGCTGGCCATACAACCTCTGTAATACCTTGAGACACCTTGATGAGAAAGCGCTCCTAGCAAGGGGTGATGTGATCACAAATGTAGATCCAGAGTATAGAATATATGACGGTGACATCAAGGTTTAGTTTGTTTGTTTTTGCAAAAGTACAGTACAAATGGGTAGGACATCCAGATTCCAGGTCTCACCTTCCAATTGTACATCAAAGAACAATGATTACATCCAATTGGTTGCTCTAGGTGTATTTTGTGAGGTCATTGCTGTGGATCCTCATCATTTTTGTTTCCCATCTCCAGGGCACTCTCCAGAAGTTTGTAGATGATTTATTTGAAACCATATTTAGCACGGCACACCGCGGCAGCGCACTACCTCTCGCCATCAAATATATGTTCGACTTTCTGGATGAGCAGGCGGATAAGCACCAAATCACAGATTACGATGTGCGGCACACATGGAAAAGTAATTGGTAAGTGACCTTCACTTTGGTTTCATGATGCTGATTCAAGAATGGTGACTGCTGCAAGGAAGCGGTCTGTATAGTGTTCATAAACTCAAAGTCAGACATTAAACTTTTGTAAAGCTTATAGCCAGGTGCTATAGAAAGATCTGAATTGAAGTTTTAACTTTCAACACCTCTGTCTGAGCTGCTTTGGGGTTACCATATGGGTGGGTATGCTTTTGGCTCAGCCCAGTCTACAAGAGCTGCATGTACAGTAATATACAAAGGAACCCCTGTAGTGTGATAGTCTACATCCAATATGGATTGATAGTAAGTCTACATCCAGTATGGATTTTGATAGTAAGTCTACATCCAATATGGATTGATAGTCTACATCCAACATGGACTGATAGTAAGTCTACATCCAACATGGACTGATAGTAAGTCTACATCCAACATGGACTGATAGTAAGTCTACATCCAACATGGACTGAGAGTAAGTCTACATCCAACGTGGACTGATAGTAAGTCTACATCCAACATGGACTGATAGTAAGTCTACATCCATCGTGGACTGATAGTAAGTCTACATCCAACATGGACTGATAGTAAGTCTACATCCATCGTGGACTGATAGTAAGTCTACATCCGACGTGGACTGATAGTAAGTCTACATCCGACGTGGACTGATAGTAAGTCTACATCCGACGTGGACTGATAGTAAGTCTACATCCGACGTGGACTGATAGTAAGTCTACATCCGACGTGGACTGATAGTAAGTCTACATCCGACGTGGACTGATAGTAAGTCTACATCCGACGTGGACTGATAGTAAGTCTACATCCGACGTGGACTGATAGTAAGTCTACATCCACTATGGACTGATAGTAAGTCTACATCCAATATGGACTGATAGTAAGTCTACATCCAATATGGACTGATAGTAAGTCTACATCCAATATGGACTGATAGTAAGTCTACATCCAAAATGGATTGATAGTAAGTCTACATCCAAAATGGACTGATAGTAAGTCTACATCCAATATGGACTGATAGTAAGTCTACATCCAATATGGACTGATAGTAAGTCTACATCTAATATGGACTGATAGTAAGTCTACATCCAATATGGACTGATAGTAAGTCTACATCCAAAATGGACTGATAGTAAGTCTACATCCAATATGGACTGATAGTAAGTCTACATCCAATATGGACTGATAGTAAGTCTACATCCAATATGGATTGTTAACCAAATAACGCATTCAAACACAACAACCTAAAACCATTACGGTTTGCCTGGAGTGCCCCTTTCAGCTGCTATCACCACTCAGAAATCATTAATAGTTGCCACAGCAAATTTCTGGAATAAAAGTAGCTTTATAGGTTAATTTTACAACAGAATATTCCTCTTAGCTCTGTAGGACTCTCCTTTCTTGTGGCTTTCATCTTCATAAAAGGCTCCTTTATCAGGAAGGTCAGGGTGACATTTCTACAGTCTGAAGCTTTTCTCCTTTCCAGCTCAGTGTCTCTTCAGGCAGAATCCCCCTTTACCCCCTTTAACCTTTACTTGGTGATACAGCTGGGACTCTCCCCTCCCCGCGTTCCGGATGCGCTGACTGCATTTCGCGAGCAATCCCTCTGTTTCCAGCCAGCGGGACATCCCTACATATGACATTTGTAATATGGCAGATAAATTGCTTTTCTATGGTTCGGCGGCTGGCAGCAATTAGCATGGGTGGCTAGGGAAATGCATATATACTTATCTTAACCCATCAGTAGATACGAACCGTGACTTTACTTTTACCAGGGAAACTACCAATGAGATCCAGGAGATGCTGAATGAAAATATGAAAGACGTTAGCCAGGTTGCGAGAGGACATCTTGATCTCATCAGCGAAGTGATACAATAGGTGTTGCTGTATAAATCAATGTATTGTTCATGTGTTGGGATTTTAAGTAAAAAAAAAAATGAAAGTTTTGAACTTATACAGACACAACCTTAGGCTGTCTAGAGATGGGGAGGTGAATAATGAAGGGAATTTTATAAAAAAGGATAAAGACCCACTCATAAAGAAATGTTCTAATATGTTGGCAATCTCCCAGCTCAGTAATAAGTCCCACCATCCAAGATGCTCATCACCCCCCTTAGGCCTATTTCATGCAGGCTTCAGCTTGTATAGAAGCAGTGTGAACAGCAAGCTTTGACAAAGCATCTGCAGAGCTTTCAGCAAGCCATGTTGAAGCCTTTAAAGTACCATGCAACTCCAATTTGTTGAGCACAAGGAGAGTGTTTATTGCCACTTTAAACAAGCTATTAGGAGACTTCAAAACTTCTTGAAGCTTGTTGAAAGCCTGCTAGAAGCTTGCTTAAATGCTGTTTTTTCTATCTTCATGTATTATCTGCATGAAGGTGAAAAAAAAACCTTCTGTGTGCAGCAGATCCCCGAACTTACCCCCCCCCCCATACTTACCTGAGCCCCCTGTTGATCCAGTGATGTGAACGTGAGCATCAGGTCTCCTGGGTCTCTTTCTCCTCATTGGCTGAGACAGCAGCGGGAGCTATTGGCTCCCTCTACTGTCAATCACAGCCAGTTAGCCAATACGAAGGGGGGGGGGGGTGAGCCATGGCTGTGTGTGAATGGTCACACAGAGCTGTGGCTCAGGAGTGAACCTGCTTGGGTGCCCCCATAGTAAGCTGCTTGCTGTGTGTGTGGTGGGTGGGGGGGGGGCAGGAGCTCTGTTGGATCTGTGTTCAGCATTTACAAACCTGAAATTGAATGGTGCTTTAAACGCTTCAACAAAGCTCTACATATGCTTTGTCAAAGCTTACTGTTCACACTGATTTTATACAAGCTGAAGCTCATGTGAAACATGTCATGCTTTGCAAACCAACAGGTCTGCTTTAATACCCCCATTCCTAGCTGCATATGCATTTCTGTCACTCCCCCTCTGCTCAGACACTTAGCTACAAGTTTCTTCAATAAGGGCTTACACAAAACTTGGACTCTTCCTTAACCTCTCTGAGAGTTCTGGGCCCAGTCTCTAAGTGAGTCGCATGTCCCGCTATTCCCAGAAGTACAGGATTTTGTGTTTGCTGCCAACAGTTAAGTGGTAAATGTTAAGCAGTGTGTTCCCTGGTTCCTGATAGGGCCCTCTGTACTTCCCAAAGAGGGAGGTTGCACATCCAACCATAGCCAATGAAAATTGAAAATTCAGATTTGAGCAAATATCTGTTGATGTTTGTCTTGTTCCATTTCCTTGGGCTAGCATTTTACTTGTTGCTTGTAGATCCTTAAATATGGGTTTTCCCTTTCAGTTTACCCCTGAGGTTCTGGGTGAATGTTATCAAAAACCCTCAGTTTGTGTTCGACATCCACAAGAACAGCATCACAGACGCCTGCCTCTCAGTGGTTGCCCAGACCTTCATGGACTCTTGTTCTACATCAGAGCACAAGTTGGGCAAAGATTCTCCCAGTAATAAGCTGCTGTACGCCAAGGACATACCCAACTACAAGAGCTGGGTGGAGAGGTAAGTGCATTTTAGTAATGTTACAGCATTTTAATTTAGGCAAGGCATCTGATTCTTGACTAAATGTTATAATTGCTTGTTTCAGGTATTATGCCGACATCGCCAAAATGCCCGTAATAAGCGACCAGGATATGAGTGCATACCTGGCCGAACAATCAAGGCTACACCTGAGCCAGTTCAACAGCATGAGTGCCCTACATGAAATATACTCCTACATCACCAAGTACAGAGATGAGGTGAGCACCAACTGTGAGATCTATGAAAACAATTATTGTTCTTGGTGTCTTAGGCCGGCCCCAGACCAGTCAAAACGAAATGTTCTGTTGAAAAAAATGAAAAGGTTGCATACAATTGTGTCGTCATTTTTGTTTTTCTACACAAAATCCAGCACATTGTATCAGGCACTTTCGATTGTGACTCGAAAATTGCATGTCGCAGCTGGCACACTAATGAGAAAAACAAACAACCATGAATTTTTGTTCGGGTTTTATTTTGGAATTTCTTTTATTTATACATTTTTTGCAGAGTAGCCAAAAAATGTACAATATGAAGTATAGAAAAGTTACATAAAAAATGGCAGTATATGGGTCAAACATAACCAGTAAATAAGTAAACAAACAGCAGCATGGTAAAAACTGAGATAGGCATGAGCATAATAAAGTCAAGTGCATGGTACTGTGTGGGCCCGAAGGGTTGGTATGTCAATGGTCCAAATACAGGTACCAACGACGCAGGCCACACGGACAACCAGCCATTCATAGATCTCAGACATGTGAAATAGAGAACCCACCAGGGATCTCAGGCAACCAACTGGGAAAATTATTTCAACAAAAAATTCCCCGTCGATTGGGAGATCAAAAAAAAAACTATGGTTACACAGGGGAATCACGAAGAATAAGGAAAAAGACAGGGCACAGAGGGAACTGGAAAGGGGAAAAAGAAAAAATGGCGGATGAAATTGGGAAAGGAAACCAGGAAGAATGGGGTAAAGGAAGAACCAGACAAGAAAGGACCAATAAAAATAAGGCAGAAGAGGAGAGCGAATCAGCCCTCCCATCCTGGAGACTAAACCAGCAACCAAACCAAGACAAGCCAGACATCCAAGCCCTTTCAATCTGGCTCAAAGGGCGCCTGAATATACGAATCAGTATAGACAAAATATTGCCATGGTCTCCAAGTGTCTCAAAAAACTTCCCCTCGGTCATACAGAGTGGCTGTAAGGTCCTCCATATCTCGCAGCTCATTCACTTTAGAAAACCAAAGGGACCTCGTAGGTGGGTGTTCAGATCTCCAGCAGAAGAGGAGAGCGAATCAGCCCTCCCATCCTGGGGACTAGACCAGCAACCAAACCAAGACAAGCCAGACATCCAAGCCCTTTCAATCTGGCTCAAAGGGTGCCTGAATATACGAATCAGTATAGACAAAATATTGCCATGGTCTCCAAGGGGTTTATTTACTAAAGCTGGAGAGTCCAAAATCAGACTCACTTCTGCATAGAAACCAATCAGCTTCCAGGTTTCATTGCCAAAGCTTCATTGAACAAGCTGAGGTTAGAAGCTGATTGGTTTCTATGCAGAAGGGAGTCTGATTTTGGACTCTCCAGCTTTAGTAAATAAACCCCCAAGTGTCTCGAAAAACTTCCCCTCGGTCATACAGAGTGGCTGTAAGGTCCTCCATATCTCGCAGCTCATTCACTTTAGAAAACCAAAGGGACCTCGTAGGTGGGTGTTCAGATCTCCAGCACAAGGGAATACAAGCCTTGGCCACGTTTAGCAATTGAATTGTTAGAGAGGCCTTATATTTTTTTAATGGGGCAGTCTACAAGATGCTTAGTTCGGGTTTTGACTTATCTGTGGCTAGCTTTAGAGTTCCTGGCCCTGCCATCGAAGGTCTTTCAGTGCCTGGAGGAGTTATTTATAATTATTATGGAAGATGCAACAGAAAGTAGAAGACCTCACTTCAGGGGCAGAGCTGGTAATGCTGGTGGGGAGGTCTCTGGGATCCCCGAGAGCTAGAAGATGTCGGGCTGATTTCATCTTCCATTGTCAAAGTAAATATTGCATTATTTCTTGGTTGCTATATGTTGTAATATTTATGGCCAAACACTGCAAAACTAATGGGTATAGGCACATGGTGTTCTTTAGGATAGAGGCCCACGACTCTCCTCCAGTTTACTGCTAGCATAAGTCTGGTCACTGACCTGCACTATGCAAGAGAAAGCAAAGGAAGTCTCCTCACATCCAACTGGCATTCGGATATATAATATTAGAGGGCTGTGACCATGTGTTAACACTTAATGTTCTTAGGTAACCCTCTGCACACTGCTATACTTTCTTCCTCCTTTAATATCTTGGTAATAGTATTCAGTTCTTCATAATAGGAAGGATATACATGGTTGGGTCAATCTGCAGCCCTCTAGCTTTTCATTTAGGTCCAAGTTATTATGTGACAATCCACAACCGTCAGAAAATGCACATGAAGCAGGTATCTCGAATTGACTGCCTCTGTGGAATGCATACATACAAGGAATTGTATTTCTGTAGGTCGTATTGAAGGGTATTGGGTAGGCACTGCAGGGTGTATCCACACTAAAACTATACATGTTCTATTCTGTACAGTCAGTGTGAACGGAGTTACAAGAGGATCCAAATGTGAACACAAAACATTGTCCAATCCTGAGAAGTTAATCTTGTTTCTCTGTTGGGAAAAAAAAAGTTAGTTATACCCCGTCAGACCGCGTCCTGTTTATCTTGGTGTCTCCCCTAGTTGAACTTTCATATTTAGTGTCATCAACACAGGCATAATTCCTGCTATTAAGATGATGATAATTGTATTGGTAATTTATGAGTCGGTAATAGGTGTTGTGACAGCCACCAAATGTCAAAAGGGGCAGCAATTAGGTGTAAGCAAGGACATGATTATGCATTTGGGGGGGTGCTGATTGCTGCTGTCAGATCATATAGTATGAACATACAGGAGGGGGGTGAGTTGCCGAAACTTGCTAAGGTCAGATGCACTTTAACCACTTCCAGTCCGGACACTTTTACCCCCTTCCTGACCAGGCCAATTTTCAGCTTTCAGCGCTATCACACTTTGAATGACAATTGCGCGGTCATGCAACACTGTACCCATATGAATTTTTTACCATTTTTTTGAGACAGATAAAACTTTATTTTGTTGGTATTTATTCATCACTGGGATTTTAATTTTTTTTGCTATGTAAATGAAAATGTCCAAAAATTTTGAAAAAAAAGTTTTTCTTATAAAATTTTGCAAATAAATAATATTTCATCATAAATCTCTGCCAACATTTATTCAGTTATCTTTTTAGTTAAAAAAAAAAAAAAAGCCAAATTTATAACCAAAAATTATAATTTTTAAACATTTTTTTTTAACATATGGTGACACTGTACTACTGGTGGGGGTGATGAAGATTTTTTTTTTTTTTTTTTTTTTTACTTTACACTGATTGCTTTTACACCCGTATAGGATGTAAAAGCAATAATTTCTCTTTCTCTCTGTCTACATTCTTGCAGCCATTGAGAACTACTGAGTGAGCTGTGATTGGTCACAGCTTGTCACATGGTACAAGGCTGATGTGAATAGCCTTGTACCATGTGACCTCTGTGATCATTCACAGATTTGCACACGTAGTAAGCCGACGATCTGTGTTTCACTGTGTCCGGAGGACACAGCGGGCACCGGATCGCGGTGCTGCACGCTCCTGGTGAGCACGCACAAGCAGGATGCGGAGAGGCCGTTTATAAACGGCCACCCGACCCTGCAGTGCCACCGTCTATACAACGGCCGGTCGGGAAGTGGTTGAAAAGCGTTCATGATGCCAGACCATTAATTTCAACAAAGGTCTTCCCCTATGATTATATGAACATCTTTACATGCAGGTATACAAAGTGTGGGACAGGCAACGCAGACTATTATTATACAGTATTTATATAGCCCCAAAGGGTATGCTCAGCGCTGTACAGTAGCAAGGGGGACAGAACATGAGACAATACAGTAACAATACAATACACGAGGGGTTCGAGGGCCCTGCTCTTTCAAGCTTACAATCTATGAGGGAGGGGAAAGTGATACAGGAGGTGAGGTTGGGGGTAGGTCGGGCGTGGGAGGAGGAGACCAGGGAGCTAGAGAGTAGGAGGTCCTGTGAGGAGCGGAGGGCACGGGTAGGGTAGTATTTGGGTATCAGGTCAGTTATGTAGTTTGGGGCGGCGTTGTGAATGGCTTTGTAGGTCAGAGTTAGCAGTTTGAATTTGATGCGTTGGGCAATCGGGAGCCAATGAAGGGATTGGCAGAGGGGGGAGGCAGATGTGGAGCGGTTGGTGAGGTGGATGAGTCTGGCCACTGAGTTTAGACTATGCTCCATACTGCTTACCATTCACCTGAAACTCAAGTGACAGCCCCATCTCTCTGCTGGAATTAAAGCGGAACAAAAAGGGACAAATGTTCACCAATGTGGTCTGTAGCAAGCATCTTATTTTCTGGGTGCTGGTTTCCCATTTTGATTGGCTGACACAGTGGATGTAACTCCTGTGCACATGCACCTCTGTGTGCATTCTGCAATGGATTGTGAACAGGCATTGCATGTCTCTTCTGCAATAAAAATAAGATTCTACCTGTTTGCCAATTTTTTACGTATTTTTTCTTCCCCCTCAGTTGCACATGACTAGATATGGAACATGTAAAACTGAACAAGATTTGTGAAGGCTTACAGTCTGAAATAAAAAAGCACCACGGTGACACTGTACTACTTGTGGGGGGTGATGAAGATTTTTTTTTTTTTTACACTGATTGCTTTTACATCCATATAGGATGTAAAAGCAATCATCTTTCTTTCCTTCTGTCTGCATTCTTGCACTCATTGAGAAGTACTGAGTGAGCTGTGATTGGTCACAGCTTGTCACATGGTACAAGGCTGTTGTGAATAGCCTTGTACTATGTGATCATTCACAGATTTCACACGTAGTAAGCAATGATGTCACAAGTGACATCTTGCTTACTACTTTGCATGTGATCACTGATTGGCCAATCAGTGATCACATGATCGGGACCTCGTACAGAGGTCCCGTCCGACGATCGGTGTTTCACTGTGTCCGGAGGACACAGCGGGCACCGGATCGCGGTGCTGCGCACAAGCAGGGTGCGGGGAGGCCGTTTATAAACGGCCACCCGACCCTGCACTGCCACCGTCCGGCCGTTTATATGCAGTGGCCGGTCGGGAAGTGGTTAAAATATAAAAATGCAAGCCTGTAAAATTCTGAAGGTCACATCCATTTATTAAATAAAATAAATGTGAAAAACAGTTTTAAAAAGTTGGACAGGTCAGGTCTTCTTTTTTTTTTTTATTCTCCAACTTGCCTTCCCTGGAACCAATTTCTCCCCTACTCCCCCCCAATCCTGAACCTGTATTTTTTGCCCCATGTGCTTCTTGGTAATTTTTGCACCTATAAGGCCACCGCACCCCCATAGTCTACGTTCTCCACATCGAAACTTGCTCAATGTTAAAAGAGAAGGATGAGGTTTAAAAAGAAAAAAAGCCTACACACTCACCTAGGTGGATGTAGCATCGATGTGATGCTGCACTTGTCCCCTGTTGCCTCTGAAAGCGAGAACTGAGCGATTAAAGACTACTGATCTCTCAGTTCTTGCTCTTCAGGGCCCTGTCCTGCCATACCAGTGCTCTGCAATGTACAGAGAGGCTGATCCAGGAATCTGGGTGGATCCTGATGTCAGCTAGATACACATAAGTACATAAAGTGCACTCCTCTGACCTACAGGAGAAGTAGGAACAAAAGAGCTTTGGCCTTGCTTCTCCTTTATCCATCTGTCTATACATGCACACTCTGTTTTTACTTGAAACATGTTGTAAACATGAGTAAATGAGTAATAGCGAGCGCACATCAAGTAATAGCAGCCGCTAAGCACTAAAGGTAACCAACAAACCTCAAATAACCAATATATAAGGAAAAGTGCAGCGCTAAATCATTAGAGTAAAATATGGTACAAAAATCAGAAGGTGACTATAAATGTTAAATAAAATTATAGTGATCCGCGATTCTCCTTAGTTCGGTGCTGGTGCGATAAGGTGTAGAAAAAATGCGCACTCACCAGAACACCTATTTCAATGCGAATAAATATAAGTGAACTCCTGATGTCATCAGAGGTCATCCAAATGGGGGCAGGACTGGGGAGACCTTTATCCAAGTATATGGGTCCTAGGCAGGGGCGGACTGACCATTTGGAAACTCAGGCACGGCCCGGGGTCAGTAGGGGGCCCCATGAGATGCCCCTGGTACCTTTTTCATAGGCTTTCTTCAGTTTGGGCAAGGACACAGGGGCCCCATGATCCCCTATTGCCCAGGGGCCCCATGAGTTGTCAGTCCACCCCTGGTCCTAAGACTTCTGATGCGGATCAAATGGAAATGCCAGAGTCCCCTTTAAAGGGTGGATGGATGCAGCTCCACAGGTATGACAGGAGGCTCCCTCTCTGGAGTCTGGAAGCTGTGTGATCTGTAAGTTAATACTCCCCGAGGGAGTGAAATAGAAGAACCCCCATAGTGTAGTATTTAACCACTTCCTGTCCGGACACTTTTACGCCCTTCCTCTCCAGGGCAATTTTCAGTTTTCAGCGCTATCACACTTTGAATGACAATTGCGCGGTCATGCAACACTGTACCCAAATGAATTTTTTACAATTTTTTTGAGACAGATAAAGCTTTATTTTGGTGGTATTTATTCACCGCTGGGATTTTTTTTTTTTTGCTATGTAAATGAAAATGGCCAAAATTTTTGAAAAAAAGTGGGGTTTTTTTATAAAATTTTGCAAATAAATAATATTTCATCATAAATCTTGGCCAAAATGTATTCCGTTATCTTTTTAGTAAAAAAAAAATCCAAATTAGTTTATAACCAAAAATTATAATTTTTAAACATTTTTTTTTTTACATTTTTATTTTATTTTTTTATATTATTATTATTTTTTTTTTTTACATACTGTCACCCTAGCAGTACAGTGACACTGCACTACTTGTGGGGGGTGATGAGGATTTTTTATTTTTTTATTTTTTTTTTACACTGATTGCTTTTACACCCATATAGGATGTAAAAGAAATCATTTCTCTTTCTCTCTGGCTGCATTCTTGCACTCATTGAGAAGTACTGAGTGAGCTGTGATTGGTCACAGCTTGTCACAAGGTACAAGGCTGTTGTGAATAGCCCTGTACCATGTGACCTCTGTGATCATTCACAGATTTCACACGTAGTAAGCAATGATGTCAAGAGTGACATCTTGCGTACTACTTTGCATGTGATCACTGATTGGCCAATCAGCGATCACATGATCGGGACCTCGTACAGAGGTCCCGTCCGATCGGTGTTTCACTGTGTCCGGAGGACACACTCCGGACACAGCGGGCACCGGATCGCGGTGCAGCGCGCTCCAAGGGAGCGCGCACAAGCAGGTTGCGGGGAGGCCGTTTATAAACGGCCACCCGACCCTGCAGTGCCACCGTCCGGCCGTTTATATCCAACGGGCGGTCGGGAAGTGGTTAAAGGTTTTAATGGGTAAAATCAAGCAACCAGAAAATAAGATCAAAATCCAGTGTGTGGCATACAAAACAGGGACTGACCGTCCACAGTCAAAGATGGCTGATGGAGTGCCACATTGCTCCGGCGGCGTGACGTCATGGCGTTATTGGCTCCTCCTATGTTGTAAACATGGATTTTGTTAAATAATTGTACCCATCAAAAATGTAAAACGTATTTTCTTTTCAATTGTGTTTATGTTACGTTCTAATATTTCTATCACAGATCTTAACCGCGCTGGAAAAAGACGAACAAGCAAGGAGGCAACGGCTACGAAGTAAATTGGAACAAGTTATCGACACAATGTCGCAGAGCAGTTGAAGTCCATTATGGCCGTGCTCCAGGGTCTTGGTGGTAACGGAGTGAGACAAGGGACCGCTAAAACTTGACCACACTCCCAACGCATGTGGCCTTGACAAACCGACAGACTGCAGAACTGTTCTGGAACTATCTTGAAACACATGAACAAAAAAAAAAAACAAAAAAAAAATTAAAAAAAGCTTACATGTACATAAAAAAATAATTTAGAGAACATTTCAAAGAATGACATAGAATCCTTTATAAACAGTTTTACGGACTCCTTAAAGTTCAGTGCAAATTAAAATATAGATTTAAGACCCTGTCAGCTGCCTGTTCCAAGGGGAAGACAGCGCTCATGGCGGAGGAAACGGATGAAGATGGAAGGACTGGACTTTGTACGACCTTTAAGAAGGCAGAAGAGACTTTCGCCCACCTCCTCCCTCCCCTGCATAGACAGGCAGCCGATCCGCCCTATAAAAAAAAAAAGAACAACCTCTCTCTCTCTTTGGCTTTTTGCCACCTAGTGTTAAACTGCTATATTTGCACAATTTATTGAAATTTCGGGGTTTTTACAGAAATAAAAAAAATAAAATAAAAAAAGCAATCGAGGAGAGAAAGATCTTTGAAGGGTTTAAGTGCGTTCTGGAAGGCGAAAGAAAAGCTTCAAGCGTTTCCCATGGATTTCCCAGCAAGAAGGACAAAATTATTCCAGAACCTTTCATATTTTTCTAGACTATATTATGTGCCATGTTTCATTTCAATGTTGTTTTAGTGAATAAAAATGCAAAAAAATGAATTTATGGAAAAATCAAGCTTTCCAAGTTGTTGGAATGAACAGGATCAAACCATCGACCAGTTTTGGAAAAGGGGAGTGCAGGAGGGGGTTCTGTGCTCGGAGATGGAGAGAGTATATAACGCATTTCAAGTTTCTTACTAAAGCCCTGTATGTTACTTTGGAATGAATTGTGAGTTTTATTTTACAATTGTTGGATATATTTCAGATTTAAAGAAATAGGTAAAAAAAAAAATCTATCAAGGCTACCGGAAGCACATTCAGAATCACGGCACCTGTTTAGCGAATGTACATAAAACAGATTGGCTAGCAAAGTGAATCCAAGAATGCTTTGCTGCAGTAGACAACCACATGGGCATTACAATATAGAATCTGTGGACATAGGTTACAAATGAATGGTACAGGGTACCAAAGTGTCACTTGGTTTAGTTAATCTCCTGTTAATTTATTGAGCTCTGCGGATCTTGTACTGTTGCAGACGATGGGTTGTAGTAAACATTTGGAACGCCCCTGAAAATTTTCATTGAATGTAATATTGACAGGACAAGGTTAAATGCCAGAGCTGCTTTTGAGCATTCCAACTATAACTTGCATGGGTGGGCTATGCTCCCGCTCTGTCCACAACATTTGTCTAATCAATAGGAGGAGTCGGCAAACCACTGCAGATCAATAAAGACTGTTATTTTGAGTCATTGTTACACCTAGCTTGCCCAATGGAAACTTACCATTGTCGACCTCAACCTCTGAATATGCGTTTGCCCTGACTTGTAAATCTGATCAAATGACTTCAGTACCTTCCTACCAGCCTCTTTCATGGGGTCCTTGATCATGTGATTGGGAGCCCATCCTACAAGCTGAGACAGCTTGGTCACGGTGGTGCTATTGGGTGATGCCCACCATATGCATACAGGTGGCAGCATGGCATAAGACATCCTTCCATACTGACGTGTGTGTATGGTCAGTGGGAAGGGGGGGTAAGGTACTGGAAGAGTACACTGAATCTGGTGGCTCAGAAATCATTGAAAGCTAACACTTTTAGAAGGAAATCATCAATTCTTTCTCTTTAGAAGGAAATCATCAATTCTTTCTCTTTATCCAGTCTAGGCAGGCATTTTTAGAGAGTAGATGGATGGCACCAAAACCTTAAGATAATGGTGAGTGACACTTTGTTACTCAAACTTCATATTGTACTAATGTCCTTGCGGGGCATTAGGGTAATGAAAGTGATAAGTGGGCAGCTTCTGTGCACCAGGGAACTATCACAGTAACTCAAGACGTAAAGACAATATTTGAATCAAGAATCAAAGCATCACACTGAAATATTAAGGTTTTATTACAAAAAAAGAGTAAGGTTTTATTACAAACATAGATTGGGTATACCCAACAAGTGAAGGTTTTATTCCAATCAATGTTTGTAATTAAACTTTAGCGTGAACTCTAATATGGTTAGGTATACCCACTTAATGTTTTGGCTTGCACTCTAATGTTGTTGGATAGACCACATTGATGTTTGGAATAAAATCTTAGCTTGGATTCTAATATTGTTGGATAGACTCAAACATCGATTGGGTATACCCAACAATATTAGAGTCCAACTGAAGGTTTTATTCCAATCAATGTTTGTTATTAAACTGTAGCGTGAACTCTAATATGGTTGGGTATACCCACTTAATGTTTTGAATAAAATCTTGGCTTGCACTCTGTTGTTGTTGGATAGACCACATTGATGTTTGGAATAAAATCTTAACTTGGATTCTAATATTGTTGGATAGACTCAAACATCGATTGGGTATACCCAACAATATTGGAGTCCAAGCTAATATTAGATTCCAGGCTGGGTATACCCAACTGATGTTTGAATCTAAATTTTGTCTTAGACCATAATATTTCAGCGTGGTGCTATGATTCTAGATTCAAATGTAGGCAGATATTTTATCCCGAAAAAATCCCTGTTTAACTTATGTAAGTGGCCCATTCATAGGATGGCACTGAAAGAAAAAAACCCTGAGGTTAGACAAGGAAATAAATAAATACTGGGTATAGTCGCTATAGAACAGAGAAAGCACTGCTAAATATCCCTAGAATTGTCCCACTTAGCAGTCTGCTATTTTTAAATCAATATATTTTACAGAATTAAAATGAATAAATAAAAGCAGCCTTCTTTCTCTACTACCTCAAGAGGTGGCCGGAGTTTGGCTAACTCCATCAAGCAATAACATCCTTTTTACAATCACTGCCTTGTCCAGCTTTGGACAATATCATAATTATCAGCTGCTTCCATTTATTTTATTTTTTTTCTTACCAAGGTGATGTCCTGCCTGGTCCCCTGTTCACTAATCGTACCAGACCGTGTTTTGGTTGAAGGTACAAAATGGCCACCTCCAGCTACAGATGGTAATTCTGTCCTGGTAGACAAAATATACAGTTTCCTTTTTTTGGTTCCCTTCTTGCAGTCTGAAGTACAGTAATAAGGTAACAAAACTAGCTGCAAGGTGCTTAGCTATCTCTAGAAACAGGTGTCTGCTGTCACTAGGTCCAACCTCTGTGTTCATGATGTAATTGTTGAAATTTCCTTCCTGATGTCAACTTTGTTAATCCCTTTGTTAAAACCATCTCCATATTTTTACAACCAACCCCCCCTTGTCCATCCACTTTTTCCAAAGCATAATGAGAAGGTGAGCAGGTTCCTATGAGAAGCCTTTCTGACAAGTGGCATTTCGTGATCTCAGTGCTAAGACTAATAATTCATCCACCCATGTGAGTTTCCCCAAGTTATTTCCACTTTTTTCCTTCCCATTCAGCTAAAAAACAGGCCCTGCTGTACTCTCTGATGGTTTTCTCTTTTATGAATGGGTAGACTTGGCACTCAAAATTGTCCTTTTAAGTTGTCCGTACTCTCCTGTAGAAGGAGCCCCATCCATCCTCTCAGTCAAGAGGATGGCAGGGCTGTCTGCAGACAGTTCTCTCCCTGTCTGATATATGGGTCGATTAGAAGGAAACAAACATCAAACGTTCAGAAGCTTTTATGCATCTTTTAAATGTAATAAATCCCTAGCCAGAGCGTGTAAGTTGGCTTCTCCTTGCATCTGTTTACTGGATACACAGGAGGAACTTTGCGCTCTTTGTTGACAAGGGAGCAATCTGCTTAAAGGGAGGTCAGGAATATCAAACGAAGTCCCTATATCCCTAGAATTCTTCACATTGAGCATTGAATTTTGCTCAGTATTTTCTGGCTCCACCCTAGTTGTCTCTTAGGGCCAATGCAGGTTAACTCTTGGCAGATGACGTCACCCATCAACTAAAATAGAAATGAATTTGCAGGTGACAAAGATGTTAGGTAAAAGCATCACCACATATTCAATTGTACAATAATCCTGCTAGACTTAAGGATGGTTGAAAAAGAAAAATTAAAACTTGGTAGTGCAAAAGTGAATTTTATATTCTACATGTATGATATCCAGAATTGTAATGACCAGGCAAGACGCAGACAATGGTGCCATTACACATGGATTATCAGTAAATAAAATTGGCCCATAATTTGGATGTATGTAAGCACTTTAACCACTTCCTGACCGGCCGTTGCATATAAACGGCCGGACGGTGGCAGTGCAGGGTCGGGTGGCTGTTTATAAACGGCCTCCCCGCACCCTGCTTGTGCGCGTTTCCTGGGAGCGCGCAGCACCGCGATCCGGTGCCCGCTGTGTCCTCCGGACACAGTGAAACACCGATCAGCGGACGGGACCTCTGTACGAGGTCTCGATCATGTGATCACTGATTGGCCAATCAGTGATCACATGCAAAGTAGTAAGCAAGATGTCACTTGTGACATCATTGCTTACTACGTGTGAAATCTGTGAATAATCACAGAGGTCACATGGTACAAGGCTATTCACAACAGCCTTGTACCCTGTGACAAGCTGTGACCAATCACAGCTCACTCAGTACTTCTCAATGAGTGCAAGAATGCAGACAGAGAGAAAGAGAAATGATTGCTTTTACATCCTATATGGGTGTAAAAGCAATCCGTGTAAAAAAAAAAAAATCTTCATCACCCCCCACAAATAGTACAGTGTCACCATGGTGACACTGTACTGCTAGGGTGACAGTATGTAAAAAAATAAAAATAAAAAATAAGAATATAAAAAAATAAAATAAAAATGTAAAAAAAAATTTTTACAAATTATTTTTGGTTATAAACTAATTTGGATTTTTTTTTTTTTACTAAAAAGATAACGGAATAAATTTTGGCAAAGATTTATGATGAAATACTATTTATTTGCAAATTTTTATTAAAAAAAACACCTTTTCCAAATTTTTGGCCATTTTCATTTACATAGCACAAAAAATAAAAATCCCAGCGGTGAATAAAATACCACCAAAATAAAGCTTTATCTGTCTCAAAAAAATGGTAAAAAATTCATTTGGGTACAGTGTTGCATGACCGCGCAATTGGCATTCAATGTGTGATAGCGCTGAAAGCTGAAAATTGCCCTGGTCAGGAAGGGGGGGAAAGTGTCCGGACAGGAAGTGGTTAAGGAAAGAGGATCCAATAACTGCACCAAGTCACAACAGGCAAGAGATAACTGCAACAAGCCGCAATGTCTAAGGCACCTGTTTCTAGACACAACCTCAATATGAGCGAGAGAAGTGTATGTTGCAATTTACCAAAGGACTTTAGTTCAGCATTATTTTCAGGAACCAGGACAGTTTATACTTCCATTGCTTTAATATGATAATTTTTTTAAATTCTTAATATAGTGCCAGCCTCCACGGTGTTGCCTAATTTTATCGTGTTTTATAAAAGCTGATTGTTTTACCCAAATATTAGGTGGGGTAGTGAACTAGAGACAAATGGATACACATGACCACCGCTGCAGGTGACATGGACCCCATTTAAGAGATGGAGAGGTTGTAACCTGGATAAAGGGGGTCTTGCGTGTTCCCAAAATATCAGCTGTAGGACTCTGATCACTGAGGGCCCATTTTCTTCTTTGTAGTACATTGATGTGCGTTATGGCACGGGTTTCATTGAGGCAGCCCATTCAGAGTGAAGGGACATCCAATGCACCCCAACCTGTCCAAAATTGGACATGACCTTTTTGTTTTTTAATAGCGCAGTGCATGGCAAAACCACGCATTAGTTTGGCATTCAAAATAATATGAACATTACCATGACGCAGAAGTGTAAACTGGTCCTGAGTAAATACTCAAAAACACATTGGGTGTTCGTAACTAAAACTCGAGAATGCAAAATCTGATGGAACTGCATAGAAACCAATCAGTTTCCAGGTTTTATTGCCAAAGCTTAAATGAACAAGCTAGAAGCTGATTGGCTGCCATGTACAGCTGCACCTGATTCTGAGGGCATTAGTTTTAGTAAATCTACCTCATTGGTTGTTGGCCTTTCTTCATTTGGCTTTAAGTTTCATTCACCGGTTTGTAGTAGAACCTATGGGTGTTGGTTATTGGCCTAACAGTCTTGCAGTGTGTGTACCGACTTCTCCGCTAATTATGGGCTTCAGGTCCAGCTCCACCTAAAACTTTCTAAAGCGGTTGATAGAGTGGGGAAGAGTCACAACCTTTGTCAGTATTTTGTTCCACCCATTGGGTAGATTTCCTCACACTTCTTGTGCTGACATACAGAGGAGCCAAATCTTCCCACTGGCGTCAGGCAATCACAACAAAACATTTTTTCCATTGCAGTGTAGAAAGACCAGGAGATCAGATTTTGTTACTGTTGTGTCCTCCTGTCCTAGTGACACCTGTTGCCCTTCTGGTGTCACAGGGACAGAAAAGGATATAAAAATGGCCCCCAGCAGGATCACAGGTATCAATGAAAAACCTGAAAGAGGTTCTAATCCTTCCTCACGCCCTCTACAACTGAACATGTTTAGGCTGGAATTGGGCTTTCCATTTTTTTTTTTTTTTTTTTTTTTTTTTTTTTTTTTTTTTTTTTTTTTTTAGAGGCTTTCCTATTGTTGAACCCCACAGTGCTGTCCAGGCCATTTATATTGCTCTTCAGCTCCAGTCAGTGTATCTAGTATACCTGTCCAATATACCCCTCCATTGCTGCAGCCAATAGGATCAGTAGCTGAATTCAGTCTGGCAAAAAAAAAAAACCGAACAAACAAAAACTCTCCCCACTGAGCCATCCCCTGTAAATATCTTACTATTTTAATGTTGCTCAGATTTAGTACTTGTAAATAAAATCCTCGCATCACAAAAGAGATTAAACATTTTTGCTAAATAAAACCAGCTGGTGTATTTTTCCTGTGTGTGCTTTTCTGATAGAATTGCTGTCCAAATTAGCAAAAAAAAAAAAATGCAAATAGCATAAAGGTCCATTTTACCATATCTGCATGTGGAGCCATCCTAAGTACATGGTGATGGAGAGAGATCACCATTGATAGGGTAAGTAGGCTCTGTTGGAAAAACAGGGGACTGCAACCTTTTCCACTTGAAGTATGGATTTACAATCTGTTCACATCTGTGCGGCGGGAGAACACGTGCAATTCTCACAAGACCCCAAAATACTTGTCCTTGCAGGCATGCTTCATTCTTAATGGCACTTCAATGCACCTTGCATTGTAGCACATCAAAACACGGTAACACATTTTGCAGACATTCAACTATTGAATGGCTTGGGGGGCTGACTATTTTATTTTTCACTGTAGCATCCCTCTTAAAATTAATTAATTTCAGAAAGACGTGGTATAAATTTTGGAGGAACCCCCACCTTTTTTACACTATATGCCTGGCTTCTTTGTTTACATGGCTTGGGATTTCTGGCCACGTATTTGAATGGGGCCAGTCACCCCACTGGTTAAGGACTAGATGGTGCCTGCACCCACCAGTGGGCTTACCAATTGACAGCTGTCATGTACAATCGCATTAGTAAATGTTCGGTCAAGGTATGGTCCAAACTGTAAGCTCCTAACTATATCCTTTGTGGCTTTTAGGAAGTATACTTAAGTTAAATCTTTTTCTTTTTGCGAAGAGAGAGAACAGTCAGCGTTCAATGATGTTGAGGGTAATATGTGGGTTCATATGAAAATGTTAGTTGGATGGGTCAACTTTCTAAACTTGGGAGTCAGTCACTTGGAATAAACATACATTAAAACAAGATAGGAGCTTCATATGTACTCAAACAGTTCCTTTTTTTTTTGTAGTAGAAGGATTTTTTTTTATAAAATGTTAAAAACCCACAGCTCAACAGTATTATAAATCAGAAAAAAAAAAAATCTGGAGCTGGCTGTAGATGGGGCTGCGCTCCTCTTCCAGACTCAGCACCACTCAAGCAACATCCTGTTAGGCCAAGCTGTCATCACACCAGCCCACGCCAGTTTTAATAGACATTAAACTCTGCTTAAAAAAAATTTTTAAAATCTTTTTTTAAAAAAAATCTAAGTATACAGTGGGGAAAATAATTATTTGATCCGCTGCAGATTTTGTAAGTTTGCCCACTTACAGAGAAATTAAGGCTCTATAATGTATTGATAGAGACAGAATATCAGCCAAAAAAATCCAGAAAAAAAACAATACAAATATTATAAATTAAGTTGTAGTTCAGTGAGTAAAGTAAGTATTTGATCCCCTACCAACCGACAATAATTCTGGCTCTCACAGACTGGCTATGTGCTCATGTGGTACACAGTTTAGTCCTGACAATTTAAGAATCAGCTCTTAACAACTCGTTATGTGTATAAAAGACACCTGTCCACAGAATCTTTCTTCCATTTAAACCTCACCACCATGGGCAAGACCAAAGAGCTATCAAAGCATCTCAGGGACAAGATTGTAGACCTGCACAAGGCTGGAATGGGCTACAAGACCATCATCACGAAGCTTGGTGAGAGGGAGACAACAGTTGGAGCAATTATTTGCAAATGGAGGAAATACAAAATAACCATCAATCGCCCTCGGACTGTAGCTCCATGCAAGATTTCGCCTTATGGGGTAAGGATGATCGTGAGAAAAGTGAGAGATCAGCCCAGAACTACACAGGAAGAGCTTGTGAATGATCTCAAGGAAGTTGGGACCAGAGTCACCAAACAAACCATTAGTAACACAATATGTCGCCATGGATTGAAATCCTGCAGTGCCCGCAAGGTCCTCCTTCTCAAAAAGGAACATGTACAGACCCGTTTGAAGTTTGCAAATCATCTAAATGATTCAGAGGAGGATTGAGAGAAAGTGCTGTGGTCAGATAAGACCAAAATTGAGCTCTTTGGCATTAAAGCGACTTGCGTGTATGGCAGAAGAAAAATGCTAACTATGACCTTAAGAACACCATCCCTACAGTCAAGCACGGAGGTGGAAACATTATGCTTTGGAGCTGTATCTCTGCTAAAGGTACAGGCCAACTTTTCCACATTGAGGGACCAATGGACGGGGCCATGTATTGTAAAATCTTGGATAAGAACCTTCTTTCCTCAGACAGAACACTGAAGATGGGTCGTGGATAGGTCTTCCAGCATGACAATGACCCAAAAGAGTGGCTCAAGAAGAAGCACATTAGTGTCATGGAGTGACCTAGGCTAGTCTCCATACCTTAATCCTATAGAAAACTTATTGAGGGAGCTGAAACTTCGATTTGCCAAATGACAGCCAAGAAACCTTAAGGATTTAGAGAAGATCTGTAAAGAATAGTGGACCAAAATCCCTTCTGAGATGTGTGCAAATCTGGTAACCAACTATGAGAAACATCTTACCTCAGTACTTGGTGGAGAATCCTGTGTTGGCAAACACAAAGTCATGTTTTGCTTGGGGATCAAATACTTATAAATTGAGTTGCAGTTCAGTGAGCAAAATAATATTTGTATCGTGTTTTTCTGAATTTTTGGTTGATATTCTGTGTCTATCATTTAAAATACACATATGATAAAAAAGTGTAGACCCTTCATTTCTTTGTAAGTGGGAAAACTCACAAAATCTGCAGGGGATCATATAATTATTTTCCCCTCTGTATAGGCTTTATAACAAAAAAAGCCTATTCTATTGCACTCGGCCTCCTCCAAATCTCTAAATCCTTTTTTTTTGCTGCTGATGCTGTTAGTGGACAGATACTTTTTTCTCCATGGTCTCATCATTGGACAATTAGACGTCCTTGCATTAGCGGTTAGCAGTGATGTCCAGGGCCCCTTATTATAATTTGTATTATGGATTATAGTACATTTTTAAGCATACGTATGTCCTTCAGAATATGTGATTTTTCAATTTTTGTATAAGGAAGCACTTTCCAGTTGTAGGCTCCCCTGGGAGTGTTCTGTGATTGTCTCCATCATCTGTCACTTTTGCTGGACAACTCAGTTTATAATAAATGGAGAGAAAAATATAACCAAGGACACGAGAGCTAAACAAATTAGTATGCGGTATACCATCATTCAGGGTAGGATGGGACTGGAGGGCATTTTCCCCTGGGGCTAATTCCTAATAAAATACTTTAGGCTGGTGGCCCTAAGTGGAGATAATCAAACATTCCAACATCAGTCAGATCAGGATCAGCAGTCGGTGTCACATGGATGGCATTAAAGAGCTACCTACTACTCCCTGTTCAGATCTGTGGTCACAGCATAGAGGAAGTCTTCCAGAACCAACGACCTTTGCGGCTCTGAGATATCATTTGACCAAATGCCAAGAGCCACAAAGGAAGCCAATGTTGGAAGGTGTAAATCTGAAACTAGCATTAAAAGGATCACCAGGCTAAGGATTCCCGGTTCACTCCCGCTATCATTATCGGCATCAGAATACAATATTTTTTACAATTATTATACAGAATTTATATAGAGCCAAGAGATTGTGCAGCACTTAACAATAAAAGGTGGCAGTTACAATACTATTCAATACAAAAGGATTTCTTGTCTCTTTAAAGCACAATGGTTCTTTAACAATTATTCTAGAAATATTAAACTTTTTCCACACATGCTAAATTAGCTTTTTTGCTGGAAATTACTTTAACCCTCCCAAAACAATTATATATTTTCTGGCAACACAGACCCTAGAGCAGGGTAGGCAACCTTTGAGAGGTGGAGATCGACCTGAACAACATGAAAGAGATCAAAGATCAGGGTCAGGCACCCTTATTTTTTTAGGAATTTACCTAGCAAGATCTAACTAAATGATAAGGAAAACTTGTAGAAAAATATAATAAAACAAAATGTTGCTGTAGAAATGTAAACTTAGTAGGCTACCTTAAAAGTGGACACTGTCTGTCAGTAGAGCAGAGGACAATGTAGCGCATTGGATGGTGTCAGTAGGGCAGAGGATGGTGTATGGACAGTGTCAGTAGGGCAGTAGACTGTGTCAGTAGTTTATTTTTATTATTATTTTATTTTTCTTTACAATATATTTTTAATTTTCTTTAGAAGCCCCGTTGGGGGGCTTTGGTTAAATATTAGGGATCTAAACAAACCCCTGATGTCCCACTTTTGAGACGAAGAAAGGAACTGTGGACAGAAATTCCCCAGTCCCTTTCTCTGCAGCCTCAGCTGCACTGGACAGTGAATGAAGGGGAAGTACTCTGTGCTGCCCAGCTTCCTGTTCATTAACATACTGAAGCATAATAAACACTTGTAAGGCCCCCCAGATTAGTAAGATAGCCTGTTTGTTGTTTTCTTTTTAGGCAGAGGCTGAGTAGCAGCCTGGGGATGTCAGCCTAGGAGTGAGGTCACCTCCATACAGGCTAGGAGGCTCTAAGAGGTCAGAGCTTCTGGAGACCTCCCACTCTTGCAGAAAACTAGAGAACTTTCTGGAAGAGGAGGAGAGGAGGCACAGGTCTACATGTTTGGGGGACCCTAGCCAATTCCCTGGCAGGAGGCTGGGCATGGTGTCCAGGGCAACCCTCAAAAGTGGCAGATCCTGTGCAGAGTCAAGTTAGTGTTGGCTGGAAGATGGAGAGAGAGGCTGGAGTGTGGGAGGGGGCCCAAGGAAAGGGCCTACCTTCAGGCAGGTGCTGGAAACCTCCACTGCCCCACCATCTTCTAAGAGGAACATCCTGAGCAGTAGGGAAGGAGCCAACCCAGCGGAATGCCTGAAGGCAGTCACCTATCCAACGAGCTGACAGGACAACACAGTGTGGGTACCCTTACACCCCCTGGGCTGGATAAGGGGAGAGGACAGTCAGGTACAATACCCAACTAGCTTCTCATCTTGGACTGTGCTAAATTGGCAGTTTCTTAGCCCCCTTGCCCAGGGAATACCCTCACTGCAGCTGGGTAAATAGAAGGTACCAATCACTGACTGTATTCATTCAGAAAAGGAAGGTGCTGATAAATTACATATTTAACTGCCTCTTCCCAGCTCTCAATCCTGACACATCCCTCACAGCAACCAGCAGAAGGGGTGAGGAGGGGAACTCAGCAGCAGAGGGGTCCAATGCAGCACACAGGGGCCAGACAACACAAAGAGGAGGAACCTGGAGAAGAGGGGTGACATTTAGTGGAACCGTCGGCTGTGTTTTCCTCCCTGCAGTAGCTGAATGTTGGCGGAGGATGAGGAGGAGAAGCTGACATTGCCAGCATTAAGCTGTTACAGGAGGAAAATACAGCCTAATTGGTTCCACTAAATGTTGACCCCCCCCAACGCCCCTCCTCTCCAGGTTTTATAGTCAGAAACCAAGGGACACGATCTACCCGTCGCCTGCCCGTGATTGACTGAACTTATCCAATCGGTTGCCAACTCCTGCCCTTGGAAAAATACACAAATTAATTTTAGTAAAAACATACCCAATATTACACCCAATTTTTTGGTAAAATATAAAAAATATGGGGTTGCGTGAACGGATACCAAACATGTCAAGTCTTATAATTGCACACCTGTTTAATCACAAAAAACAATGGTACCCAAAGCTGTCCATAGGTGACCCTTTATAACCTTTTAAAGGCTATTAGTTTAGAATTAACTCTGATTTATGACCCTAGAATTATTGCTCTTGTATAGTAATATTTGTGGATCAATTTATGTGCTACACTGCACGGTTTCACTGGGGTGTATATAGAGGTGATGGGGTGCTTTAAAGATCATTTTTTGATCATTTGTATTTTATATACAGGCGTACCTCGGTTTATGAACGCCTCGGTTAACATAATTTTCGGTTTACGAATGAAAATTCATTGAAAATAATGCCTCGGTTTACAAATCTTTTTCGCAATATAAATGAATTGTTTTCAATGCATTTACACATTTTTTCTAAATCATGTCCCTGTACAGCATTTATGCCTTTAAAGTGCACTTTATAAAGAGTTTTGAACAGATAAAACTTTTTTCTGACCTCCGGAACGGATTAATTTGTTTTCAATGCATTTACGAATCTTTTTTTAATTATGTCCCTTTAAAGTGCACTTTATAAAGAGTTTTGAACAGATAAAACTTTGACTTTTCTCAATGCATTTACAAATGAATTTTTAATCATGTCCCTGTACAGTATTTATGCCTTTAAAGTGCACTTTATAAAGCATTTTGAACAGATAAAATACTTTTTTTTAAAAAAAATTTCTGACCTCTGGAACAGATTAATTGGTTTTCAGTGCATTCCTATGGGAAACTGCGTTCCAGTTTACAAATTTTTTGCAATACGAAAAGTCCCGCACAATGAATTAAATTCGTAAACCGAGGTACGCCTGTGATTTTTTTTTTTCTTTATGTAACTTTCTTGCTATTACAAGAAGTCTAACAAGCCCTTAGCCTGCTGTAAAAATCAATCAATAATTGGGTTCATTTGCATGTAATTACTTATGGAGCAATTGCCTGAAAATGACCAGCCCTGGATGGAGATAGGACACAGAAGATCGCAGCTATCACTGTAGTAGCACCAACTACTACAATGATTGTCAGCTTCCCCAGCAGTCTTACAGCTATGAGCTATACATAGTTAAATTTTGCCAACCTGGACCAATGCAACTATGCAATTACAATCCATATCTGGCGTCCGCTATGACCTGTTTAACTTCCTCGCTGCTTCCTGCTTCACCAATTAGATTCAATGTTCTAACGTAGTGGTCTCCAAACTGAGGCCTGGGAGCCAAATGCGACCCTTTGCTTGCCTTTATTTGGCCCTTGAAGCACTATTCCTCCCACTGATACAAGACACTATTCTTTCAACTGACACCAACAATGGGGCACCATTTCTCCCATTGGTACCACCTATGGGGCACCATTTCTCCAAATGATACAAGCGATGATGCACTATTCCTCAACCTAATACCAAAGGTGATGTTTTCTCCAACTGATGCCAAGAAAACTTGCACTCCCGCTGGCCACAGTCTGACCCCCTAAAGTCTGAAGGCCAAAAAACTGGCCCTTTGTTTAGAAAGTTTGGAGACCTCTGGTCTAAGGCAACTTTCAATACCAGTTGGTGGCTGTGAGAAGCTATCTCAGCACTGATACTTTTATTATCAGACAGCAGGGGGCATTTTTTTTTTTAGAATTCATGTCCTGCATTACCAGCTGGAGTTCCTGGATCACCAAAGAAAATGAGGTGGACGGGTGCAATACAGAAGAATGCTTAGATATAAAACGGAATCCCTAGCATGCAGAATATGTTCCTTCCATGCATCTCAAGGTTCTACCTTCAGTTCTGGGCAGAGTGCCCCTGTAGTACCCATTAACCACCTTTAATACATTTGCCGCTTGTTTAAAGCACAACAATCGATAGCAGATAAGACCGACTGACTTGTTTATACGGCATTTGCATTGGTAAACTCGGCTCCATTACGGCATATTTTTGTAATGGATTGCCATTAAAGCATATATATTACCCATTACGTTTATCAATACGCACAAACGGCTCCCCGCCAGCCTCCTTATCTCTGCCTTTGCGTTTTTTATTTATTTATTTATTTTCTGCTTCATGATGGTTTCCTGTTAGAGCAGATTACGGCGAGACTGACTGATCGTTGGGAATGATACAACCGTGAGCCTCCTGCAATGCATCTTCCTCAGCTGCGCACGCCTCTCTCATGGGGCGCCAAATTTACAGGCGCGGAGCTGCCTGAACCGAGGCGATATACATCACCGAGCCATCAATACGGCAATCAGTTGAAGATCTGAAGACTGGGGAGAGTAGCGGAGATGAGGGGAAATGTTTGGGACTTTGTAAAGCTATTGAGCGGACGGCGGAGGATTAAAGAGGACCTTCCATCTATGTGTCAAATATTTTCATTCAGCCAATACAAAAAAAATGTTCATATATAATAATTATACAATACAAAATTACTAGTCCATGGAGTCTGATAATGTCTTCCTTATGCTTCTCTTCCTATGCTCCGCCATCTTTGTGCAAAAGACGAGAGCACCAATAGTTTATTGTATGTCCAGTATAAATGTATTAGTCATAAAAAAAAAAAAAGAAGTACATCAACGCCTTTTAGGATCACAACTCCCCCTCAACAAGGACAAGCCCTGATGAAGGGGGCATTGTGAGCCCCGAAATGTGTTGGCTGTACCTTTTTTTGACATGAGACTTTGATAGATCTAAACAAGATGAAATACAATTCCTATATGTGAAATAGTTAATTCAGCCACTACAATGAATTTCTATATTTAGACATCATTACTAGTCCATGGAGTCCGATAATGTCTTCCTTATGCTTCTCTTCCTATGTGCCGCCATCTTTGTGCAAAGGATGAGAGCACCACTAGTTTATTGTAGGTCCAGTATAAATGTATTAGTCATTAAAAAAAAAAAGTACATTATATGCATTCTAGGATCACAACTCCCCCTCATCAAGTATAAGGTCCCTGATGAAGGGGGCATTGTGAGCCCCGAAATGTGTTGGCTGTACCTTTTTTTTACATGAGACTTTGATTAATAGATCTAAACAAAATGAAATACAATTCCTATATGTCAAATAGTTAATTCAGCCACTACAATGAATTACTATATTTATACATCATTACTAGTCCATGAAGTCCGATAATGTCTTCCTTATGCTTCTCTTCCTATGTGCCGCCATCTTTGTGCAAAGGACGAGAGCACCACTAGTTTATTGTAGGTCCAGTATAAATGTATTAGATGTTAAAAATAAAAAAAAGTACATCAACGCCTTTTAGGATCACAACTACCCCTCATCAAGGACAAGGTCCCTGATGAAGGGGGCATTGTGATCCCCGAAATGTGTTGGCTGTACCTTTTTTTGACATGAGACTTTGATAGATCTAAACAAGATGAAATACAATTCCTATATGTGAAATAGTTAATTCAGCCACTACAATGAATTTCTATATTTAGACATCATTACTAGTCCATGGAGTCCGATAATGTCTTCCTATGTGCCGCCATCTTTGTGCCAAAGGTGAGAGCACCACTAGTTTATTGTAGGTCCAGTATAAATGTATTAGTCATTAAAAAAAAAAAAAGCACATCATACGCATTTTAGGATCACAACTCCCCCTCATCAAGGATAAGGTATCTATAATAAGATTTATTACTCATCTATAATAAGAGTAACTATATGTAAAGATTAATAGTGCATTTTATATACAGCTATATAGATCAGACCAAAATGAGAGACAAATGAGGAGGAATGAGGGACAGAGGGACTTTGTTCCAAATCAGGTACAGTCCCTTGAAATCAGGGACAGTTGGGGGGTATGCACACAGGCACAGGGAGAGCACGCAAACTCCATGCAGGTAGTGTCATGGTTGGGATTCGAATCAATGATAGTGCTACCAGGCGGAAGTACTAAGCATTTAGCCACTGTGCTGCCCACCCAACTTCTACTTTTCCAATGTAATACCGGAGTTTGCAAAAGTATTTGATGAACACAAAGTGGATTTATATCCTTGAGTAATCTATTTAAAGGACTTTTTTGTGTCCGGAGTTCGGCTTTAAATGCATACTCAGCAGTAAGGACGGACCCCTGTAAAAGTTCATGGAGTGGGTCGGTTAGCTTAATGCAATAAGAAGGAAATGAATAATAAATTCACAGAGTCAGAAGAATGTCAACATTCAGTATCCAAGACGTAGAGGTTTTCATTCTTCTGTAACCCAAAAAGTCCTAAAAAACTTTCTTGAAAAAAAAAAAAAGTATTAGAAATAAATTGAAATTTCAAAAAACAAAACAAAAAAAAATACTGGAAAAGAAAATCGAGCATTTCCAGAACGTTCTGATTTCTGTACGGAAGGAAAAGTGGTCCCTAGGATGAAGTGTTCTCAAAGCAATGGTAGAAGCCAGTCGTGGCTGCCCAGGGAAAGGAGAGATATAACTGGTATCGGCACATATTATAACAGCTTGAAAACAGATTCTGACTTTTTTTTTTGTTTCTGACCGGCATGTCCCTTCGGACCAGAGTTGCGGGGGTGGCTGCCCTTGCTCTGGGACATGCACACATATAGTACCTGTTATATAGGAACAGATGTGGTTTCGCCCTCAGGCTGCCTCTGACAGTCGCCTCCAATGCCGGGAACGCCGAAGAGCGCAGGACTAATTAGCTGGTCGAGGTAACAAGCATGAAAGACACCGTGTGACAAGCCAAGGTTATTAACCCTTCAGCTGCCACGTCTCTACAGCTGTGCAGTCACCTTGACACGGGAAAGCGAGCGAGAGCTAAAGGCATTCCGCTCTGCAATTTTCATCTCCTTGGAACCGGCGTTGCATCTGTCTGGCACCACGATTCGCACTCGAGTTTTTAGGCAGACAAATGCTCCCAGGTGTGCCAAGTGACGCATTCCTCACACCTAAAATTACAAATCCATTTTTATTTTTTAATGCTTGATTTGCAGAAATTGTATTTATATATTTAGTAATTATCACTTTGGTTCCTTTTCATATAGTTGTATTAACAGGTTTGTGAGCTGGTATGTTAGTGTGCCAAAAGAGCTTGTTTATGCTTGGAACCTGTAAAGGGGTCAAAGTGATGCATAGTTAGTCTTAAAGGGTCGATCCGCCCAAAAATACGGTTTGAAATTTCCCTTTGGCTTGTTCATCACTGAAAGTGACTTTGGAATCTCAGCTGAATGGAAAAGTTAGGAAACTTGAGTGAAACTACCTGGTGGGTCACTTCTGATATGCAAAGACCTTGTTGGTCTAGTCAGGGAGAGATACAAGAAGGCAAAGGGTCATTTAACTTTTCAAGCATCAGTACACTCCTAAAATATCGATCTTGGGTGGTCTTGGAGTTTTCATGTGACCACAGGAATACTGGATACAGAATTCAGAAATCAGTCACTCTAGGTTTCAAAGCAACATGTTTATCTGAAGAAGAGCCCTGTCAAGCAATATCTGCATCTATGCTAATCATATAATATATAGTAGTCCAGAAAATTTGAACAAATTTACATTTTGTTTTATTCTCGTGCTTTTAATTATTATGGTGCCCCTAGCAGGTGATGTAGGCTTACCAGGGGCGCAGAGGTTAAGTGACAGTGTGCTCTTTAACAGAACTGTGGAGATGGGCCAGAAACCTAAGTGGTCCTGGTTTTCTTCACTGCCAGCTGTCACCAGGTCTCAGCCTTCATGATTGTCCACCAAGGGTGTAGCTTACATAGAATGGCTATGATGTGGGGACTGTACATAAAAACTATGGAGCAAAGTAGTTAAGTCTAAGCAGAGGTCCTCAGCAGGCAAGAGAGTAGTCAGGTCCAGTCAGAGGTCAGGGGCAGGCAAGAGGGTAGTCAGGTCAATCTGGATCAGCAACAAGCAGACAATAAGAAAGTTTAATAGCTCTTTTCCACAGATAACTGGCAATATAACACAGTACTAGCCACTTTAAAGGCTTGAGCTTAAAACCCTTTTGGGGAGTCCTAACAGGGATTCTGAGAGTACCATTGGAAGTTTTGGCAGGAATTCTGGGAGTACCATTAGAAGTCTTGATGGGAATTCTGGAGGGTGCCATTGGCAGTCCTGGCAGGAATTCTGAAAGTACTATTGGAAGACCTGGCAAGGATTCTGAGAGTTGCAAACAAATAGAGAGTAGCAAAGGCTATCATTTTCTTTGGTCTACTTCCGTTATTCATCCATTCTATGTGGTACAGTCAGGGGAGTGGCCTGTAGTTCTCACTCAAGGTCAGGAGATTTTTTTACTATTTCACTAAGGTTTCTGAGAGTACCATAAAAAGTCCTGGCAGGGATTCTGAGGGTACCATTGGATGTCCTGGCAGGGATTCTGAGAGTACCATTGGATGTCCTGGCAGGGATTCGAGAGTACCATTGGATGTCCTGGCAGGAATTCTGAGTGGACCTTTTGAAGTTATAGCAGAATTTCTGAAAGAACCATTGGGAGTCCTGGCAGGGATTCTGAGGGTACCATTGGATGTCCTGGCAGGGATTCTGAGAGTACCATTGGATGTCCTGGCAGGGATTCGAGAGTACCATTGGATGTCCTGGCAGGAATTCTGAGTGGACCTTTTGAAGTTATAGCAGAATTTCTGAAAGAACCATTGGGAGTCCTGGCAGGGATTCTGAAAGTACCATTGGGTGTTCTGGCAAGGTATTCTGACAGGACCATTGGAACTCCTTTCAGGGATTGTAAGAGAGCCATGGAGTGTCCCAGCAGGGATTCTGAGAGTACCATTGGAAGTTCTAGCAGGGATTCTGAGAGTACCATTGGAATTTGTAGCAGGGATTTTCAGAGTACCATTGAGTGTCCAAATAGGGATTCTAAGAGTACCATTGGGAGTCCTGTCAGGTATTCTGTGTATGAGATCTGGAAATCCCTGTGAGTATTCTACAAATATTGTAACGTAGCCGCCATATACAGGTGGAGGAATAGCAAATAAAATAGGAGTAGTGTTAGGAGCAGGTCATAGCTATCGAATGAGGGTGCGAGCATAGACAATACATCTCCCACTGCCTCCAAATGATCAAGATGGGCACAGGCAGGGTGTCTTGTTCAGCAGACCAGTTAAAGGACTTGTTAGCTTATAACTATTAAGGTATATTTAGATATCTGGAGTTCTTCTATAGAAATTCTTCTTTAAGGTCATTTGGCTCTTCTTTAAGATGCCAAAAAAACATCAACTTTGGAAAACAGAAAAGCTTCTAAACTGGCCTGGGTATATTTTACTTTCAGGTTTGCATGCTGTCTGGTGTCTGCCCTGCCATTTTGAGGACACTGATGACCCAACCAACTCACACAAGCCTGCTGATGACAACCTTCTGAAAGCTGCATGCTGATTGGTTACTTTGAGCTCTTGCACATAACTGTACTGCTATTACATTCAATATACAGCCTTTCCAGCTTGGTGAGAGTTACTGTAAAAAAGAGTAACCAGGACACAGTGTAAATCTCTGGAGATACAAGACTGAGAAAAAGCAGAAGGTAAAAAATAAAACAGAGGACATGTCCTGAAAAGGAAAGTCATCTGCTCCTCTGAGTTAGAACATGATTATTTTTAACTTTTCTGGGTCTTTTTTTTCTTAAGTTGTATTTGACCAGATAGTCTCTATAAGCCACATTCATCTCATTTATTTGCGTTTTTCAAACTCTACTGATTATATTGGGGTGAGATATGGCATCGGCTTAAGAGGCCTCAACAGGCAGGTGTAAGGAAAGGTCTTCTCGGTTTGGTGAAGGAGTTGGGTTGTCATGATGGTCAACAGTGAGTGCCCCTCAAGGATTCAGGGTAGCATCTACCCTGAGAAAAGCAGAGAGAATGCATGATGTGAGTGCCAAGGACAGTAGGACACAAGAGTGGTGGTGGTCTACCTGCAGTAGCCCTTTTTAAGACCTCCCCCCATTAAGATGAACCAGTATAGCATATGTATATGCCATTTTTCAAGCTATACTACTCCAAAGGCATAAGCAGAATATAGATGAAATATTCCATGAGGGATGCAAGACAACAGCATCAGCAGTATACAGACTGTCATCTCCAAGTGGTGTTTGCTTAGCAGTATAAAGACTGTCCTCAAGTGACGTGTGTCTGGTAGTATATAGACGGTCATCTCCAACTGACATGTGCCTAGCAATAAAAAGACTGTTCTCTGCAAATGAAATATGCTTCGGAATGCAGACTGTCATCTCCAAGTGACTTGTGCCTAGCAGTATATAGATTGTCATCTCCAAGTGATGAGTGCCTTGCAGTATATAGTAGCAGTATATAGACTGTCATCTCCCAGTGACGAGTGCCTAGCAGTATATAGACTGTCATCTCCCAGTGACGAGTACCTAGCAGTATATAGACTGTCCTCTCCCAGTGATGAGTGCCTAGCAGTATATAGACTGTCCTCTCCCGGTGATGAGTGCCTAGCAGTATATAGACTGTCCTCTCCCGGTGATGAGTGCCTAGCAGTATATAGACTGTCCTCTCCCGGTGATGAGTGCCTAGCAGTATATCAACTGTCCTCTCCCGGTGATGAGTGCCTTGCAGTATATAGTAGCAGTATATAGACTGTCCTCTCCCAGTGAGGAGTGCCTAGCAGTATATAGACTGTCCTCTCCCGGTGATGAGTGCCTAGCAGTATATAGACTGTCCTCTCCCGGTGATGAGTGGCTAGCAGTATATAGACTGTCCTCTCCCGGTGATGAGTGCCTAGCAGTATATCGACTGTCCTCTCCCGGTGATGAGTGGCTAGCAGTATATAGACTGTCCTCTCCCGGTGATGAGTGCCTAGCAGTATATAGACTGTCCTCTCCCGGTGATGAGTGCCTAGCAGAATATCGACTGTCCTCTCCCGGTGATGAGTGCCTAGCAGTATATAGACTGTCCTCTCCTGGTGATGAGTGCCTAGCAGTATATAGACTGTCATCTCCCGGAGAGGAGTGCCTATCAGTATATAGACTGTCCTCTCCCGGTGATGAGTGCCTAGCAGTATATAGACTGTCCTCACCCGGTGATAAGTGCCTATCAGTATATAGACTGTCCTCTCCCGGTGATGAGTGCCTAGCAGTATATAGACTGTCCTCTCCCAGTGATGAGTGCCTAGCAGTATATAGACTGTCCTCTCCCGGTGATGAGTGCCTATCAGTATATCAACTGTCCTCTCCCGGTGATGAGTGCCTAGCAGTATATAGACTGTCCTCTCCCGGTGATGAGTGCCTAGCAGTATATAGACTGTCATCTCCCGGTGATGAGTGCCTAGCAGTATATAGACTGTCTTCTCCCGGTGAGGAGTGCCTAGCAGTATATAGACTGTCCTCTCCCATTGAGGAGTGCCTAGCAGTATATTGATTGTCATCTGCAAGTGAAATGTGTTCACCTTTGGGGACCCAACAGCAAAAAAAAAATAGGCAGCACGTGCAGCACAAAGTTTGTTGAATTGTGTGCGTGGCGAAATTGCACCAACAGTGGGAGGGACTCTCTTGACTGGGCCATGTGACTGGGGCCAGGGAAGAGCATCCGTTCTCACTCTGATTTGACAGGCTATAGCAGAGGCTTCGGCTTTGGGTGCATAGTGCAGCAGTCAGCATTAGCTGCTGCATTGTGCTACAGATGTCCTGGAGGAGGGATCTGGACCCCCTGTCTCCCCACTTATTTACGCCTATGCAATTTGGGGACAGTTGTCAGTAGACTGTCCTCTCCCGGTGATGAGTGCCTATCAGTATATAGACTGTCCTCTCCCAGATATGAGTGCCTAGCAGTATATAGACTGTCCTATCCCATTGAGGAGTGCCTAGCAGTATATAGACTATCCTATCCCATTGAGGAGTGCCTAGCAGTATATAGACTATCCTATCCCATTGAGGAGTGCCTAGCAGTATATAGACTGTCCTATCCCATTGAGGAGTGCCTAGCAGTATATAGACTGTCCTATCCCAGTGAGGAGTGCCTAGCAGTATATAGACTGTCCTCTCCCGGTGAGGAGTGCCTAGCAGTATATAGACTGTCCTATCCCAGTGAGAAGTGCCTAGCAGTATATAGACTGTCCTATCCCAGTGAGGAGTGCCTAGCAGTATATAGACTGTCCTATCCCATTGAGGAGTGTCTAGCAGTATATAGACTGTCATCTCCCGGTGATGAGTGCCTAGCAGTATACAGACTGTCCTCTCCCGGTGATGAGTGCTTGCAGTATATCCACTGTCCTCTCCCGGTGAGGAGCGCCTAGCAGTATATAGACTGTCCTCTCCCGGTGATGAGTGCCTAGCAGTATATAGACTGTCCTCTCCCGGTGATGAGTGGCTAGCAGTATATAGACTGTCCTCTCCCGGTGATGAGTGCCTAGCAGTATATAGACTGTCCTCTCCCGGTGAGGAGTGCCTAGCAGTATATAGACTGTCCTCTCCCGGTGATCAGTGACTAGCAGTATATCAACTGTCCTCTCCCGGTGATGAGTGCCTAGCAGTATATAGACTGTCCTCTCCCGGTGATGAGTGCCTATCAGTATATAGACTGTCCTCTCCCAGTGAGGAGTGCCTAGCAGTATATAGACTGTCCTCTCCCGGTGATGAGTGCCTAGCAGTATATAGACTGTCCTATCCCATTGAGGAGTGCCTAGCAGTATATAGACTGTCCTCTCCCGGTGATGAGTGCCTAGCAGTATATAGACTGTCCTCTCCCGGTGATGAGTGCCTATCAGTATATAGACTGTCCTCTCCCAGTGAGAAGTGCCTAGCAGTATATAGACTGTCCTATCCCAGTGAGAAGTGCCTAGCAGTATATAGACTGTCCTATCCCAGTGAGGAGTGCCTAGCAGTATATAGACTGTCCTATCCCATTGAGGAGTGTCTAGCAGTATATAGACTGTCATCTCCCGGTGATGAGTGCCTAGCAGTATACAGACTGTCCTCTCCCGGTGATGAGTGCTTGCAGTATATCCACTGTCCTCTCCCGGTGAGGAGCGCCTAGCAGTATATAGACTGTCCTCTCCCGGTGATGAGTGCCTAGCAGTATATAGACTGTCCTCTCCCGGTGATGAGTGGCTAGCAGTATATAGACTGTCCTCTCCCGGTGATGAGTGCCTAGCAGTATATAGACTGTCCTCTCCCGGTGATCAGTGACTAGCAGTATATCAACTGTCCTCTCCCGGTGATGAGTGCCTAGCAGTATATAGACTGTCCTCTCCCGGTGATGAGTGCCTAGCAGTATATAGACTGTCCTCTCCCGGTGATCAGTGACTAGCAGTATATCAACTGTCCTCTCCCGGTGATGAGTGCCTAGCAGTATATAGACTGTCCTCTCCCGGTGATGAGTGCCTATCAGTATATAGACTGTCCTCTCCCAGTGAGGAGTGCCTAGCAGTATATAGACTGTCCTCTCCCGGTGATGAGTGCCTAGCAGTATATAGACTGTCCTATCCCATTGAGGAGTGCCTAGCAGTATATAGACTGTCCTCTCCCGGTGATGAGTGCCTAGCAGTATATAGACTGTCCTCTCCCGGTGATGAGTGCCTATCAGTATATAGACTGTCCTCTCCCAGTGAGAAGTGCCTAGCAGTATATAGACTGTCCTATCCCAGTGAGGAGTGCCTAGCAGTATATACAGTTGTGTCCAAAATTATTCAACCCCCACTGAAATTGAGTGTTTTGGCCAGTTTGACATTGCTTTTGATCATTCAGTCATCTTGCTTACATTTACATTAAAGAGGCACTTGTAGGTCAGACAAATATAACATAACAGTTATAATGAAATAACCACAAATGTCTTTTCTGTGCTCACAGCATTATCAGTTTTATTCAACCCCCAAGTGACATTCAATCTTAGTACTTAGTACAGCATCCTTTTACAGTTATAACAGCTTTTAAACGTGAAGCATAGCTTGACACAAGTGTCTTGCAGCGATCTACGGGTATCTTCGCCCATTCTTCATGGGCAAAGGCCTCCAGTTCAGTCACATTCTTAGGCTTGCGCACTGCAACTGCTTTCTTTAAGTCCCACCAGAGGTTCTCAATCGGATTTAAGTCTGGTGACTGCGATGGCCACTCCAAAATGTTCCAGCCTTTCCTCTGCAACCATGCTCTAGTGGACTTGGAGGTATGCTTGGGATCATTGTCCTGTTGAAAGGTCCAACGTCTCCCAAGCCTCAGGTGTGTGACGGACTGCATCACGTTTCCATCCAATATCTCCTGGTACTGAAGAGAATTCATGGTACCTTGCACACGCTGAAGCTTCCCTGTACCTGCAGAAGCAAAACAGCCCCAAAGCATGATTGACCCTCCACCATGCTTCACAGTAGGCAAGGTGTTCTTTTCATCATAGGCCTTGTTCTTCCTCCTCCAAACATAGCGTTGATCCATGGGCCCAAACAGTTCTAATTTTGTTTCATCAGTCCACAGAACACTATCCCACAACTTTTGTGGTTTGTCCACATGGCTTTTGGCATACTGCAGTCGACTCTTCTTATTCTTTGGAGACAGCAAGGGGGTACGCCTGGGAGTTCTGGCACGGAGGCCTTCATTACGCAGTGTGCGTCTTATTGTCTGGGCTGAAACTTCTGTACCCACATCTGACAAATCTTTTCTCAGTTCCTCAGCAGTCACACGGGGACTTCTCTCCACTCTACGCTTCAGGTAGCGCACAGCAGTCGAAGTCAGCATCTTCTTTCTGCCACGACCAGGTAGCGTTTCAACAGTGCCCTTTGCCTTGAATTTGCGAATGATGCTTCCTAAGGTGTCTCTTGGTATGTTTAACATCTTTGCAATCTTCTTATAGCCATTGCCCTTCCTGTGAAGAGAAATCACCTCTTCTCTTGTCTTCCTGGACCATTCTCTTGCCTTCACCATGTTTGTAACCACACCAGTAAATGTCTAGAAGGAGCTGAGTATCACAGTCATTTTAAAGCTGCCTAATTGGTGCTTATTATGCTTGATTGCTGCTCGGTGACATCCACAGGTGTTTTCAATACCTGATGGAAAGCACCTGTATGAACCTCTGTTCTTCAGAGTGGTAGTCTTTAAGGGGTTGAATAATTGTGGCAATGAAGAAACCACATAAGAACCATTTACTACTGTATTACATAAACAATTGATGTCATTTTAGTTGCATTTGGGTAGTTACAACGTCCTTGTAGGATTTGATTCTGAATACAATTCCAAATGTACACTATAGTCCCTAAACCCCTTTACAGCATTGGGGGTTGAATAATTTTGGACACAACTGTAGACTGTCCTATCCCATTGAGGAGTGCCTACCTAGCAGTATATCGAAAAAATATGCAGCACGTGCAGCACAAAGTTTCTCGAATTGTGTGCGTGGCGAAATTGCACCAACAGTGGGAGGGACTCTCTTGACTGGGCCATGTGACTGGGGCCAGGGAAGAGCATCCTCCCTCACTCTGATTTGACAGGCTATAGCAGAGGCTTCGGCTTTGGGTGCATAGTGCAGCAGTCAGCATTAGCTGCTGCATTGTGCTACAGATGTCCTGGAGGAGGGATCTGGACCCCCTGTCTCCCCACTTATTTACGCCTATGCAATTTGGGGACAGTTGTCACCCTATAAAAGGAAGTGCCTAAACTAGGACCTTAGTGGCAGGATCACTAGGGATTACTTTAAAAGCTGTAGCTTTTAAAAGACTGAAAACAAATGTAGGAATTTACATTAACATGTCAAAATTTTTATGAGATTTGTGTGATCAGTTTTAAGTCTACTTTAAGGAGCTGCAATGTCCAGATCATAAAGTAAGATTGTTGCAAAAAACTATTTTGAGTTGTACTGTCATTGGCAAGACATGCTGGGAGTTGTAGTTCCTTGCCAGATGGAGATCTGCAATCTTTCCTGAATCCCATGTAGAGTATTTTGGCTGCTCTGGTTGGAATACAATGAAGCCTTTACCGCCATGCATCTTTTCCATTTAACAGCAATAAAAGTGTTGCCAGCATAAGAGGACGGAGGAGGCGGTGAAAATTGAATTACATTTATATGTGGGGTGTTCGTTTAGAGGTGCTGAAACCAGCATTAGATTCCTGGCGCACAATTGTCACGGCACAACAATAACCGATCATAAAAAGGTTTTATTTGCAGTTAATGTGTTTTTTTTTTTATCAGTTTCCAGCTGAGGCTTTATACTCCGGCCATCACGGCTCAGAATATTTTATACTAAAAATGCACGCAGTGTTGGGAAAGGAGAAAGCGCAGCACCAGGGCCCCAGGAGTGCTACACTGGCCAATCTCTAGCTTCTCCTCAAGACAGAAAAAGATGGGAAAGGTTGGGGGGGGGGAGTGCTGTGAGCCTATAGGGTAACTTGTGGCCCCCCGACACACCTTGCAAATACACCTCAACACTGAAAAGTTACTGCCAGGGGCGGACTGACCATTTGGAAACTCGGGCACTGCCCGAGGGCCCAGGGTCAGTAGGGGGCCCCATGAGATGCCTCTGGTACCTTTTTCATAGGGTTTTTTGAGTTTGGGCAAGGACACAGGGTCCCCATGATCACCTATTGCCCGGGGGCCCCAAGATTTGTCAGTCCGCCCCTGGTTACTGCCCACCACAACTAAGAGTAGTGAGTAGAGAGCGGGAGTTGGCAGAAGGTATAGGATAGAGTGAAAGAAGTGACAGAAGAGAGCAAGTGAGGGGGAAGTAGAGAGCATGGGGGGCAGAGTAGAGTAGAGAGAGGGGGTACTAGAGAGCAAGAGAAGGTGGGTGTAGAGAGCAAGGGGAGGAGTACAGAGAAAAAAAAAGGGGGAGAGTGGGGGGGGGTACAGATCATGGATCATGGTAGGTGAGGAAGAGGGGGGGGGGAGAGAAGAGAGCAAGAGAGACTGGTATGAGAGAACAAGAGGGAGTGAGTAGAAATCAAGAGAGGTTGGAGTGGAGAGCATGGGATGGGGTAGAGAGAAAGAGAGGGGAGAGAAAGAGAGGGGAGAGAAAGAGAGGGGAGGAAGAAAAAGAGGGCAGAGAAGAGAGTGGGAGGGAGGGAAAAAGAGAGGCAGTGAAATTAGAAAGTAAAGGAGGGGGAGCATAGATCATGAGAGGTGGGGAGGAGAGAGAAAGAGAGGGGAAGTAAAGGGCAAGAGAGACTGGTATGAGAGAGCAAGAGAGGGTGAGGGCAGTAAGCAAGAGAAGTGGGAGTAGAAAGCGGGGGGGGGGGGTAGAAGAGGGCAAGGCAGCAAGGGAGAGTGGAAGAGGAGAGTATGCATGCATGGGGGGTAGAGAGCAAGAGAGGGCAGGTGAAGAGAGCAAGGCGGGGGGGGGGGGGGGGGTAGAAAGAGAGGAGAGTAAACAGTGGGGAAGTGAAAGAGGGAGAAAGGTGGAAGTATAAAAAAAGAAGAAGAAGTGGGGAGTAGAGCTCGTGAGGCGGGAGGGCAGGAGAAAGAAAGGAGCCAGAGAGACTGGTAAAAGAGAGCCTGAGAGAGTGGGAGTAAAGAACATGGGGGGGGGGGGTAGAGAGAAATAGAGGGGAGAGTAGAGAGCAAGAGAGGGTGGAAGTATAGAGCATAGAGGGGAGTAGAGAGCATGGGAAAGGGGGAGTAGAAGAGGAGGGGGGGCAGTAGAGAGCAAGAGTGGGCAGGAGTAGAAAGAAAGGGAGTAAAGAGATAGAGAGAGCGGTAGTAGAGAGCATGGTAGGGGGTGAGTAGAGAGAAAGAATAGGGAGGGGAGAGGAAAGGAGAGGGTGGGGATTAGGGAGCAAGAGAAAGAGTGACAGAAGGGGGGAGAGAGAGTGGGTGGTAGAGAGCAAAGGGGGCAGAGAACATGAATGAGAGGTGGAGTAGAGAGCAAGAGGGAGAGTGAGTACAAAGGAAAAGAGCATAAGAGAGAAAGATGGGGTAGAGGGTATTGGGGGGGGGGGGGGGTAGAGAGCCCAGGAGAGATGCACATGAGTAAGAGAAAAATGGAAAGGGCATACATGGTGTGTTAAAGTACATGAGTGAGAGGTAGTAGAGGCTATGTGCGAGTGAATGTGTGTATGGTTGGATATACACTAGTAGAATTGGGTTCAACATTTTTCGCTGTATAACGTTGCAAGAAGGTTAGTTCGTTTTTCCAATCATTAATGGGGTCAAATCAACGTTCATTTCTGACGACACTGATCAGCAAATTAGAAGGAGCAGAAAATAATATTTTCTCTGGAATTTACAAATTTCTAACAGTGTATGTGGTTTTCGGTCGGTAAAGTCCATTCCTTCCAAAATCAAAGGATAAAAGCAAACAAAATCTTGAACTACTTTTGAACGACATTTGAATGTACTGAGAGTTTTCTTCGAGGTTTTTTCATTTGAAATTCTACTAGTGTGAAACCAGCTTAAGCCTAGGGCTACATATATGATTAAATATTTTCGATACTGGGAGATTCAACCACTTGTTGGCAGTCATCTCAATTGCAGCATCAATACGATCAATGCGACTCTAATGAGATAACTGTTGAATCAAAGCAAAGAAATGTGACCACTCCATGTAGCCCCAGGAGAGTGCAGGAAAAAGAGATTAGAGAGAGAAAAACAGAGAGACAGATGTGAGAGTTAAAGAGTGATAAAGAGACAGAGGTTGGAAGGGAGTTAAAGGGAGAATGAGTATGTAGAGCACGGAAGGTAAAGGGGGAGACCCAAACAGGGGCGAACTGACAACTTATGGGGCCCCCAGGCAATAGAGGATCATGGGGCCCCTGTGTCCTTGTCCAAACTCAAAAAAGTCTATGAAATAGGTACCAGGGGCATCTCATGGGGCCCCCTACTGACCCCGGGCCCTTGGTTTCCAAATGGTCAGTCCACCCCTGGACCCAAACCCTATACAGGGTCACCATACCAGACCGGTAATGTCATTTTCTTGAGGTCAGGTTTATAAAACACTATTGTCAACCTACAAAAGCTTATGGGAAGACCAGATAAATCTAGAATACGGAAAATAAAAACAAATGCCACAGGTACCACTCTAGGCCCAAATAACCTCCAAAAACTGACATCTACAGGCTCTTGAAGGATTCATCCCATAATTATACATCAAAGATAAAAGAAAAAAAAGCCACACTACTGATGTGCCCAAAACGTCCATTATGTCCATTGAGTTCATCTCCCATCGGATGCAAGCTCTGCCACTGACACATTTTGGGCTTAGCTGTAGCAGAATTAAATAACTCCTTTACGACTAAGCTTGTTTATTGGTGAAATGCGTCAGAGATGGGGAACTCAATGTTCGAATAAACAATGGACTTTTAGTATACAACCGTAGTGCCACTCTATATTTCTTTTAAATTTATATAAAACCCCATTAAATCTTCAATTCCATATGGGGCCATTAATTTCCTACCAGATAAAGACGCAGGAAAAATTTCTAAAGGCATGTAAACTTATTACCAAGTTGAAAGAAAAAAAAAAATCAATGATATCCCAAAGTGCATCTTTTAATTACGGCCGCCATCTTACCCGCGAGGTTGGTGCCTTATCGGAGCAGTTGTGTCCCCGTCCACTTATCTGGTATGGAAATGACCCCGGAACACCAGCCATCACGGAGTCAGCCGGCCTGCTCATTCACTCCAATCCGCAGTGCTGGAGGGAGAGGAGTCATTATGTTCCTTTATTACCTTAATTAACTTGTCACGGGAATATATTGGATCGTTCCACGACGCTTCTTGGTATTCTGCTCCCTTTCTGCTTGTAGTAAAATAAGGATGACGGACAATATAGATAGGAACCCTATAGTTTACATACATTTTATAGAAGGGATTTTTTTTTTTTTTTGTAACGGCTGTTGGAATTCTTCCCCACAATAAAATCTACCTTTATTTCACCCATAAAGAGGCAGATGGATATTCCTAAACCTGAGATCTTAAAAGAAACTCAAGGCAGAGAAAAATGAATATGTGAACTAAATATCCTCAGGAGACAAAATAACTCTAAACTTAAGTCTGTACCAAATTTACCGAATTTACTCAAGTAGACTATATGGCCTAAACTGACCATCACACCTACTATGGGGACAAAAAGTATGTAGATCACCTCTAAATTATTAAGATTTGTGTTGATGGGTTCTATTAATGTTACAGCATTCCAAAACATTTCTGCATTTCCAACCTTGTGACAACAGTTTGATGAAGACCCTTTTCGGTTCCTGTGTACAATGCCAGCTCCATATAGACATGGTTTGACCAGTTTGGTATGGAGAAACTCAAGTGGCTTGCAAAGAGCCCTGACTTCATTCCTCATAAACACTCTTGGGCAGGGGCGGACTGACCATTTGGAAACCCGGGCACTGCCCGAGGGCCTGGGGTCAGTAGGGGGCCCCATGAGATGCCCCTGGTTCCTTTTTCATAGGCTTTTTTGAGTTTGGGCAAGGACACAGGAACCCCATGATCCCCTATTTCCAGGGGGCCCCATGAGTTGTCAGTCCACCCCTGCTCTTAGGATGAATTGGAATACAGATTCTAAGCCAGGTCTTTTCATCCCATATCAGCACTTGACCTCGCAAATAAGCTGTATGCACTGAGTAGGCACAACTTTCCACAGACACAATTTAAAATCTTGTGGAAAGCCTTCAAAGAAGAATAGAGGATGTTACAACTGCAAAGTTAAGCCAACTCTATTAAAGATTATGGCTTTGGATTGGGTTTTCCAACATGATGCTGTGATGGTCTGGTGCCTCCAACCTTTCAGCCATAGTTTATATAGAATTTTTCTTTTTTGATAGAGTTGGGATTAGGGAATGGTTGGAAGCTCCATCAGTTTATTACTGCTTTCTGTGTCCCATTAGGAAGATTTCCATTTACTTCCTGTTCTGGAGATGGAAGTCCCATTGTAGGTACCATTCACACCAGTTTGTGTTTCATTATTGAATATGAATTGACGTGGTATTTTGTGTGATGCATTTCAGCAGCTTATTCATTTTGAAAGGGTTTCAAACTCACAATGATGCATATTTTACCAGACATGGAAGTGTCTTCTCTGGTAGATTTCCCCTCACCTCTTGTTCTGGTTACAATTTTGGATTGCCCATCATTTTCTGTCCCAGGTAAGAGTGGTCAAGGCTATTGAGTCAACAAGTTAAGGTGTAGGCAGGTGCAGTCTATTTTCTCCACTGTATGTGGCGCTCAAAAGCAGCAGCATTGCAGTTGGAGAAGTCAAGAGGAACATGGTTCCGCTATGGTTGCCTGGGTCACTGGGGAAGATATCTAATTGGATGCTGCCACTCTGGCAGCTATCTTGGATTGGACAGAGCTCATTTAATGCCCTGGCTCCAAGGCTTGGTGCACATTTTGCATGTAGATAGTGTAGGGAGAGGTCATCTGTCTGGCAGGGACAGTGATTAGCGTTAGGGAGAGATTCCAGTTGAGTAGGTAAAGGCTAAGGACACACCATCCTACCTGGAGGCCTCCCCATTTCCGTACAGACTGGCCAGGCCTCATTCTGTCCCTAAAGACAGATGCTAGCAGCACATCTGAGACATCGCTGTTCCCTACTCTGAGTGTTCCCAGTTGGGTGCCTTCCCACCAGGCTTGTTGTGAGCTATTGAACTTTAACATTAACACAAGTTTTGTTCTCTGCACCTGGACTCAGTGTTTACTGCTGCGGCACCATGCTGAACCTCCCCACAAAGGGCCTTTGGGCTGTTTTAACCCTCTAGCACCACATCAGCAATGCATTCATTGTCAAACAATAAAGATCAGAAATACTTAGCTGCATTTTTGTTCTTGCTTGATGACTGGAGCTCAGGGGAGGACTAGGCTGGAGGAAATTGGTCATTTGGGCCAGTACTAAGAAGATATGTTGGGCAGGTAGCCCTCTGGGGAGAATCTTGACCAATCTGACAGTCAGGGTAGGACCAGCAATCAAATGCACATTTTGGGCATGATATAGATAGCTGCTCCCTGTTCAGAACTGTGACCATAGCATCTTTCAAAAGGGAAGTCTTCCAGCACCAAATTTCCTGCAAGTCTGAGAGGTCATGTGACTGAAAAACAGAGGGACAAAAAAATGGGTGCTGGAAGTGTCAAAAAAGACTATTTTCTCTGGGAACACCTGCCTTTGGATTCAAGCCATGAGTGTTGCACTTGTGGGGAGGTGAAGTGTGGTGTGGCAGTAAATACACAGAGTCCGGTTGCAGTAAAAGTTGGAACATGTATTAAACAGACTGCAAACGGTACAAAAACCCAGGCAGGAGAGCGTCGCTAAGGAAATGACTCCCAATTCAATGTAGTCAGATGTAGAGGAGAAGAGGCACCGACAGCATCTGTTTCAGAGGGTGAAGTGTGGCCTGGCCAGTCCGATCCCAAGCGGGAAGCTTCTTTCCAGGATATTAAGTCTCTAATCTTTCTCTCCTCATCAGGAACCTCTCTCTACTGCTGGATACTTTCCCCTAACATGCGGGGTCTCTTGCCCTACACTAGCCGCATCCAAGAAGTGTGCCATAACCCGAGGCCAGGGACATAAATACACCCGGCAGACCCAAGGTGGCCACCAAGGGTCACATGGGTGCAGCGTAGCCAACCAGAATGCTGCTCCAGGAAACCATATAGAAACATTGTCTTAGTCTTCCTCTCCAGGTTGTGGTGCCACTCAATCCTGAGCGCCACCTGCAGTGGAGAAAACAAACCAACCCTGCGTACATGCTAAGCGCACGTGTTAAATGCAGTGGTGTTGACATGCATCTTTATAACACATTTCTGTACATCTTTCAGGCGCCAATGTTCATATTTTGCATTGAGTTGCGACACTTTGCAACATGTTGCAGGGTGTTGCACTACATTTAAATGCAGCATATCATAAATTTTCCCAGGATACACCAGCGCCTACTGGGTTAGGTCTGTATTGAGCAATACTGCCCAACTCGCAAGGAATAAATGAGCGTTTTGGCATAACCAATAATTACTATGGCACCACGGTACACCATCTTTAGCCCCCAGAAATCTGTCCCTACCATAAGAGGTTCTGTTTGCTTTACCCCTACAACCCCTCCTGCCAGGGCAAAGGTTCCCCCTCTCAAAGTATTGAACCAAGATGGCACCTAACATTTTCAGAAGAAGCAGCCAGAATCAGTTCTATTTTCTATGGAAAGGTCTCCTTTAAATAGTCGCATTGTATGAAGAACATGGTATATATACACACTATATTGCCAAAAGTATTGGGGCGCTTGCCTTTAAACACACGTGAACTTTAATGGCATCCCAGTTCCTTTTTGTTTATCTAAATATTGTATTTAGTAGGGAAATTCATAGCTGGATACAGCGGACTTCCTAACTCGAATGATGAGGAGGTTCTCGACACACTGAGGACATTTGTGGTGCAGATTATTGTGTGAAAATTGTATCTGAATGGCTCAGTGTGTAGAAGCTCTTATTGAAGAGTGGGTTCCATCCTATCAAAATAATGCCAAGCAAATGATTGCCCTTCAGTTGGATCTTCCATTGTGTTTTGACAAGCGGTATGTTCTTGTCCAGAAGAGTAGGAGTTACTCTGCTCTCGGTATATCAGAGAAACCACCAAAGTAATGATGTGATGTTAATGGAAACAGTGCATTTACCTCCAATTTTGACCAAAAGGTAGCACACAATTCTGATAATGACATCCATGCTTATTGTCTACCACTCTGCCTCTAAGTGTGAAAGGGACTCTGCCAGCCTTTTGTGTACACCTATTTTATAATATACACTATATTGCCAAAAGTATAGCGTTCAATACGGAGTTGGCCCACCCTTTGCAGCTATAACAGCTTCAACTCCTCTGGGAAGGCCATCCACAAGGTTTAGGAGGGTGTCTATGGGAAGGTTGGACCATTCTTCCAGAAGCACATTTGTGAGGTCAGGCACTGATGTTGGGGGAGGAGGCCTGGCTCACAGTCTCTGCTCTATTTCATCCCAAAGGTGTTCTATGGGGTTGAGGTCAGGACTCTGTGCAGGACAGTCAAGTTCCTCCACCCCAAACTCACTCATTCACGTCTTTATGGACCTTGCTTTGTGCACTGGTGCGCAGTCATGTTGGAACAGGAAGGGGCCATCCCCAAACTCTTCCCACAAAGTTGGGATCATGAAATTGTCCAAAATGTCTTGGCATCCTGACGACTTAAGAGTTCCCTTCACTGGAACTAGGGGGCCAATCCCAACCTCTGAAAAACAACCCCACACCATAATCCCCCCTCCTCCAAACTTTACACTTGGCACAATGCAGTCAGTCAAGTACCGTTCTCCTGGTAACTGCTAAACCCAGACACGCCCATCGGATTGCCAGACAGAGAAGCCTGATTCGTCACTCCAGAGAACACGCCTCCACAGCTCTAGAGTCAGTGGCGGCATGCTTTACACCACGGCATCTGATGCTTTGCATTGCACTTGGTGATGTAAGGCTTGGATGCAGCTGCTCGGCCATAGAAACCCATTCCATGAAGCTCTCTACGCACTGTTGTGCTAATCTGAAGGCCACACCAAGTTTGGAGGTCTTTAGCTATTGACTCTGCAGACAGTTGGTGACTTCTTCGCACTGTGCGCTTCAGCATGCGCTAACCCCTCTCTGTCATGTGACGTGGCCTACCACTTGGTGGCTGAGTTGCTGTTGTTCCCAGTTGCTTCCACTTTGTTATAATCCCACTAACAGTTGAACGTGGAATATTTAGTAGCCAGGAAATGTCACGGATGGACTTATTACACAGGTGGCCACCTATCACGGGACCACGCTTGGAGTCACTGAGCTCCTGAGAGCGACCCATTCTTTCACCAATGTTTGTAGAAGCAGTCTGCATGCCTAGGGGCTTGATTGTATACACCTGTGTCCATGGAGGGGATTGGAACACATGATTTGGAGGGCTGGCCCAATACTTTTGGCAAGTGTATATGAGTGGCAAATTTACGGATAACTACAAGACAAATGCCAATGTCAGCGCTTGAAAAGACTTTACTATTTTTTTTTTTCTTACCAGCGATCTTCAAATTTCTGTTTCAAGAACAGAATGGGGGAATAAAAATTGCACTACTAAAACAGGCCTCAATTCCGCTCCTCTCTCCAAAGCAAAACATTTTGAACACGTTCCCTGCACCATTTGGTCTCTCTGATTCCCATCCCTGTGGGGACCCTGAAAGCAAATTCAGGGAACAAATGTGGAAGGGGGAGGGGGGGGGGAGATGTACTATTAAACTCCACAGGCACAGTAAGTGGAGATGTCTGCAGGAGCAAAAAGTTTTGCACAGAACACAAGCAGAACAATACACAGAGAAATGGCAGCGGCCATCCCCCCGTGTAGTTTGCCGTACGCCATGCCCTCCCCCATCCATAAAAGTTTTTCTCTCCTTAGATTTCTTCTACCTCCTCGGCTGGCTGAGAGCCAAAAGCCTCCAGATCTCTTGCAATCGGAAATTAGGAACTTGCCAAGCAAACGCACTATTTTCACACCGTTCCCAATAATCCTATATAATTTTAGCATATGCTTTATTTCCAAGCTCAATGTGAATCTATTGAACTAATAAAAAGAAAAAAGGAGGAAAAAATACCATTTTTAGTAGTTTTTTTTTTTGAGTGAACAATGGAAACCAATGTGCGTAGGTTACTCTGTGCTATGATTATATATTTTTATGCGCAGGTTTCAACTGCTGTGAGGACAGATGCAGAAATATCAAACTTATTTTCTTACTAGCGCATTTTTGTCTGTTATTGATACACTTTAAACACTTTAAAAGTAAAGATTTTAGATCTTCAGGGTCCCGGCAATTCTTTGTAAAACTCATGGATTTTCTGAATGCGTTGTGTATATGAGAGAGGAAAGGCCGTAGACCAGTGGCGGTCAATTTTCTTAAAATTTGGGTGCCAAAAGGACCCCAAATTATACACCGTGAACCAGGGGCGGACTGACAACTCATGGGGGGGGGGGGGGCAATAGGGGATCATGGGGCCCCTGTGTCCTTGCCCAAACTCAAAAAAGCCTATGAAAAAGGTACCAGGGGCATCTCATGGGGCCCCCTACTGACCCCAGACCCTCGGGCAGTGCCTGAGTTTCCAAATGGTCAGTCCACCCCTGCTGTGAACACTCCGTCCCAGAGGCAGCACATGCACAATAGAATATGGCCAAAAACTATGGGTATGATCAGGGCTTTTTTTCTCAAAAAATAGGTGCAGAAATGTCCCCCTTCTCAGTTACTTCTGGTGTATGCCCTCCCTGTCCACCTCCAAACACGTCCCTTGGTCCACCCCCTACCCACCTTCCAGTACTGCTCATTTTAGAGAATACAGAGCCAAGCAGGGGCGGACTGACAACTCATGGGGCCCCCAGGCAATAGGGGATCATGGGGCCCCTGTGTCCTTGCCCAAACTCAAAAAAGCCTATGAAAAAGGTACCAGGGGCATCTCATGGGGCCCCCTACTGACCCCGGGCCCTCCGGCAGTGCCCAAGTTTCCAAATGGTCAGTCCGCCCCTGGAGCCAAGTATCACTTTGTGGTGCTAAGCAATTTGTATAGAATTTAAGAAAAGCAGTAAAATGATCCCTTGCAGCCAGCAGCAATAGACCTGCATCCAACAACAAAAAAGATTCCCCCAGAAACTATGGTCCCCCACAGCAAAATACCACCCCAGTAACAATAGACCCCCAGCAACAACAACAGATCTCCCAGCATCAATAGACCCTCCAGCAGCCAACATTAACAATCCCCTCCTTCAAGAATAGATCCCTTCCAACAACAACTGACCCCCCAGCAATGATAGATCCCCTGCTAGCAACGATAGACCTCCCCAGCAACAATATATCCCCTCCAGTGACAATACATTCCCCAGTAGCCAGCATCAATAGCTCTTCCAGCACACCCCAGTACCCCTTGCCATTACATACAATCAGTGTTGGGGGTGGCAGAATTGCTTTCCCCCATGATCCTGCTGAAAAAAAGGTCCTGGGTATGATGCAAGAGAAAGTCAGACTGCGGACAAGTTACAAGAGATGGTCAGAGACTGCGGAAAAGATACAAGAAATGGTCAGGGACTGCGGACAAGATACAAGAGATGGTCAGAGACTGCGGACAAGATACAAGAGATGGTCAGAGACTGCGGACAAGATACAAGAGATGGTCAGAGACTGCGGACATGATACAAGAGATGGTCAGAGACTGCAGACATGATACAAGAGATGGTCAGAGACTGCGGACAAGATACAAGAGATGGTCAGAGACTGCAGACATGATACAAGAGATGGTCAGAGACTGCAGACATGATACAAGAGCTGGTCAGAAACTGCAGACATGATACAAGAGCTGGTCATAGACTGCGGACAAGATACAAGAAATGGTCAGAGACTGCGGACAAGATACAAGAAATGGTCAGAGACTGCGGAAAAGATAAAAGAGATGGTCATAGACTGCGGAAAAGATACAAGAGATGGTCAGAGACTGCGGACAAGATACAAGAGATGGTCAGGGACTGCGAACAAGATACAAGAGATGGTCAGAGACTGCGGACAAGATACAAGAGATGGTCAGAGACTGCGGACATGATACAAGAGCTGGTCAGAGACTGCGGACAAGATACAAGAGATGGTCAGAGACTGCGGACAAGATACAAGAAATGGTCAGAGACTGCGGACAAGATACAAGAGCTGGTCATAGACTGCGGAAAAGATACAAGAAATGGTCAGATCGCCTAGGCGATCGCAGCGAAAGTGGGAGCGGGTACCTGTCAAATTCGGGCACCCGCTCCCCAAACCTGCCAATCCTTAATGGGGAGTGGGGGACAAAGGCTTAAAGCGGAACTTCCCCTTTTTGGGTGGAGCTCCGCTTCAATCCTTAAATCCATTGATACATGTGCTCCTACTATGGAGGGTCTGGAAATTTTAGAGTTAGGTCTGCAGAATACAAAGGACCCTGGACGCGGGACTGTGGCTTACGCATGTAATTTCTCATGTGTGCAAGCAAAACCCTCTGTTTTTAACAAAAACTGTTAGACAGAGCCAAATTAGTTGTTTTGCAGGCTGGTTGGTAAGTGCTGCTGGGAAATCTTTTGTTTGTTTGCAATGTAATAATGAGCTCCTCTGCTTTTACCCCTGCATTGTGCATCATGACAAGCCATCAGCCATGGCCAGGGGCGGACTGAAAACTCATGGGGCCCCCAGGCAATAGGGGATCATGGGGCCCCTGTGTCCTTGCCCAAACTCAAAAAAGCCTATGAAAAAGGTACCAGGGGCATCTCATGGGGCCCCCTACTGACCCCGGGCCCTCGGGCAGTGCCCAAGTTTCCAAATGGTCAGTCCGCCCCTGGCCATGGCCATCAACATTCAGTTCAGAAGACCTGGCATTAATCTGTTACAGCATGGTTCCATTATATATGGTTTGTCCTGTTCTGTACTAAGCTAGACCCATTTTGGTGATGCCCTGAAGGGGAAAATCCAACAAAAGGTGATTCTACAATCTCGATTACATGTAGACCCTGGAACTCCCTCAAGATCCTAAATATTTTCCCTCCATACTACGAACGACTCCTTACTCTTACCTCCAACTCCCTAGGCTCCACCCCATCTCTCTTTTTACCCACAACTAGGAAGGAGATAGGGTCCCTGAGAGAGGAAAAGCTAAAACTGCACTGCTGAACCCGCAAGGGCAGTAATGGAATCCAGCTATAGTCTTCCAGGCCTTCAGCCTGAGGATGGAACAGTTAAGGAGCCAAGTCCCAGAGAAGAAAGGAAGGTGGCTGTTAAAGGCAAACACCTTCAGAAAGTTTGCTCAGTCTATTGCCAGTCTCAGTTTAAGAGCCCGTGCAAGATGCTGAAGCCATTTGAGTGAAGAAAATGTTTTTTGCTGTTTTGGTACAGTGGTGCAAAAAAGTATTTAGTCAGCCACCAATTGTGCAAGTTCTCCCACTTAAAAAGATGAGAGAGATCTGTAATTGGCATCATAGGTAGACCTCAACTATGAGAGACAAAATGAGAAAAAAAATCCAGACAATCACATTGGCTGATTTGGAAAGAATTTATTTGCAAATTATGGTGGAAAATAAGTATTTGGTCACCTACAAACAAGCAAGATTTCTGGCTCTCACAGACCAGTACCTTCTTCTTTAAGAGGCTCCTCTGTCCTGCACTCATTACCTGTATCAATGGCACCTGTTTGAACTTGTTATCAGTATAAAAGACACCTCTCCACAACCTCAAACAGTCACACTCCAAACTCCACTGTGGTGAAGACCAAAGAGCTGCCAAAGGACACCAGAAACAAAATTGTAGACCTGCACCAGGCTGGGAAGACTGAATCTGCAATAGGAAAGCAGCTTGGTGTGAACAAATCAACCGTGGGAGCAATAATTAGAAAATGGAAGACATACAAGACCACTGATAATCTCCCTCGATCTGGGGCTCCACGCAAGATCTCACCCCGTAGGGTCAAAATGATCACAAGAACGGTGAGCAAAAATCCCAGGACCACATGGGGGGACCTAGTGAACAACCTGCAGAGAGCTGGGACCAACGTAACAAAAGCTTCCATCAGTAACACACTACGCCGCCAGGGACTCAGATCCTGCAGTGCCAGACGTGTCCCCCTGCTTAAGCCAGTACATGTCCGGGCCCGTCTGAAGTTTGCTAGAGAGCATTTGGATGATCCAGAAGAGGATTGGGAGAATGTCATATGGTCAGATGAAACCAAAATAGAACTGTTTGGTAGAAACACAACTCGTCGTGTTTGGAGGAAAGAGAATGCTGAGTTGCATCCAAAGAACACCATACCTACTGTGAAGCATGGGGGTGGCAACATCATGCTTTGGGGCTGTTTCTCCACAAAAGGGACCAGGACGACTGATCCATGTACAGGACAGAATGAATGGGGCCATGTATCGTGAGATTTTGAGTGCAAACCTCCTTCCATCAGCAAGGGCATTGAAGATGAAACGTGGCTGGGTCTTCCAACATGACAATGATCCCAAACATACGAAGGAGTGGCTTCGTAAGAAGCATTTCAAGGTCCTGGAGTGGCCTAGCCAGTCTCCAGATCTCAACCCCATAGAAAAACTTTGGAGGGAGTTGAAAGTCCGTGTTGCCCAGCGACAGCCCCAAAACATCACTGCTCTAGAGGAGATCTGCATGGAGGATGGGCCAACATACCAGCAACAGTGTGTGCCAACCTTGTGAAGACTTACAGGAAACATTTGACCTCTGTCATTGCCAACAAAGGATATATAACAAAGTATTGAGAAGAATTTTTGATATTGACCAAATACTTATTTTCCACCATAATTTGCAAATAAATTCTTTCCAAATCAGCCAATGTGATTGTCTGGATTTTTTTTCTCATTTTGTCTCTCATAGTTGAGGTCTACCTATGATACCAATTACAGGCCTCTCTCATCTTTGTAAGTGGGAGAACTTGCACAATTGGTGGCTGACTAAATACTTTTTTGCCCCACTGTATATCCTGCAAACCCTCTCTCCCTTGGAAGTGAGCCAATAAAGTCAGCAAGAAAAGATTGACAGTAGATGTTGGTCATTTGGTTGGCGCCCATGGGTCCATTGGTGTTTCCAAGCAGCTTGTAGGCCATATCACCAAAGGAAATGTTGGGAGGGCCCATAAAATCCAGCGACTCCTTAGGAGGCCTTGATTAGACTGTGTTTAATAATGGGAACTAAATAATGCATGAAATTTGAATAAACACTTTTTTTGCTGCTTGGCCAAAAAATAGAAACAAACAATCGAGAACACAAAAGTGTTTAATAAAGACATTAAATTTCCCCAGGAACTCCATCGGATGGGCCCCCGGTGTAGACAGTGTTAAAGGCCACGATGACAGTCACTAATGACATGACAGAAAACTGTAACCTTCCTGCCCAAAGGTGATTATTACGTTCCTGTCAGGCCGCTGATAGCTCCATAAGTCACTCGAGCAGGTGGCGTGAGTGGCAGCAGCGGGAGTCTGTCCCCTGCTCGCCAAAATATCCTATTTATCCCACTCGAAAGAAAGAATTCTGACATTTTCATTATTTATTCGAGGGGCCGAGGGAGCTGCGCCGGCGAAGGTGGACATCTCAACGCTGCGGGATACGGAAGGTGCTGGACTGTCCCTGAGGGAGTCATATCTTACTGCGAAATGATACCCGATATTTGTGACAAATACGGAAAATACAGACAGGCTGCTGGCAGGTGTATAATTCTCCAGGCTGCCATAAAATCATAGAAACGACCATACGGAGGGGATAGGAGGCATAAATCTGAGAGCGCACGGCGGCCGGAGCACATAATGCCGCCCAACGTGGAAGTTGGGAAAAAAAGTTTTAAAAACTTTGCAATCTTAGCCTTGGTGGGCAATAGGCCTTGAGTAAAAGTACAAAATAGCACATTTTTCATTGAGGCTCAACCAGAGGCTGATACAACGGACACAAATAAATGAAACTTCACTCAAACAGTGAAGTACAGGGGTGGACTGACAACTCATGGGGCCCCTGTGTCCTTGCCCAAACTCAAAAAAGCCTATGAAAAAGGTACCAGGGGCATCTCATGGGGCCCCCTACTGACCCCGGGCCCTTGGGCAGTGCCCGAGTTTGCAAATGGCCAGTCCGCCCCTGGTGAAGTATTGTTCATTCTCCCCCCCAGCCTGTAACTGAACTTTGGGTGGGGTAGGAGAAGGAGTACCTTTTTTGCCAGTACCCGCTTCCTCTTTCCAAGTCCTTGCCTGGATCGTGTCGTCTCGCCCAGGGGCGGACTGACAACTCATGGGGCCCCTGGGCAATAGGGGATCATGGGGCCCCTGTGTCCTTGCCCAAACTCAAAAAAGCCTATGAAAAAGGTACTAGGGGCATCTCATGGGGCCCCCTACTGACCCCAGGCCCTGAGTTTCCAATTGGTCAGTCCGCCCCTGGTCTCGCCCCACCTGCCTTCCCACCCTCAGCCTCCTTGGACATGTGGCTAAATGGTTAGCACCTCCGCCTGGCAGTACTAGGGTTGTTGGTTCGAATCCCAACCACGGCACCACCTGCCTGGAGTTTGCATGTTCTACCGTTGCCTGCATGGGTTTCCTCCGGGTACTCCGGTTTCCTCCCACACTCCAAAGACATGCTGGTAGGTTAATCGGCTCCTTTCTAAATTGGCCCTAGTATGTGCATGTATGAATGTGAGTTAGGGACCTTAGATTGTACGCCCCTCGAGGGTTAGGGACCTTAGATTGTACACCCCTTGTGGGTTAGGGACCTTAGATTGTACACCCCTTGAGGGTTAGGGACTGATGTGAATGTACAATATATATGTAAAGTGCTGTGTAAATTGATGGCGCTATAGAAGTACCTGAAATAAATAAATGTCAGGACAGTCGGACAGCCTCAGGACCTGCAGAACCAGTCTCCCTCCCATAATCTTGCTCATGCACAGCGGGGACTGAGCTGTGATTCATGAGGAAGTCACTGTCAGTTCCCAAATCAAAGATGGCTGCACTGAGGATCCAGCAGTGGTGAGAAGAATCAGCTGTGGGAAGACTGGACTCCATGGTAAGTACCTCTCTGTAGCTGCTGACTCAAAGCGGTATTGAAATTCAAAAGCGAACATTCATTACATTGCAGCTTAACATTTGTTAGATGTGATGGCTGCATTAGTTTTCTTTTTTTTTCCTTCTGTTTTCATCTGGTGATCCTGCCAGTAAGTCTGTGGTTTTTCATAAGAACAAGCTCTCTTAGTTAGTCTGGCTGGAAAAAGACAAAAAGTCCATCCAGTTCAACCATTAAAAAAATAAATAAATAAAAGTTATAATCCTACACCCACAGTTGATCCAGAGGAAGGCAGAAAAACCCAGCAAAGCACGATCCAATTTGCTCCTGCAGAGGAAAAAATCCTTCCTGATCCCCCGACAGGCAATCGGATATTCCCTGGATCAACTTTCCCTATAAATGTTATATCCAGTTATATTCTGTGTATCCAAGAAAGAATCCAGGACTTTCCTACAGCAATCCACTGAGCTGCCCACAACCTACTCTTGAGGGAAACTATTCCACATTTTCACAGCTCTTACTGTGAAGAAACCTTTCCGTGTTTGGAGATTACATTTCTTCCAGATGTATAAGTCACAGAGTAGACAAACCATATTCCACCGCTTTTAACAGTTGTCTTTTATTTATGTAAAATTTGTATCCGAAAAGGAAAAAAAAAACTGCAGGTGCAGTCTCTTTTCTCCACTGCAGGTTCCTCTTTAAAGTGTTACTAAACCCACAACAGTACAATCAGTCTGTATATGCAGTAAAGCATGCTTGTTATACTCACTGTGGGACCCAAGGGGTTAATCCTCTGCATTGTGGAAAAAACGGTTTGATCCTGACTTCTCTGATCCTCCCCTTCTATTGTCCCCATTGATAAAACACAGCCTTGGGGGGCAAGCTTCACATGCTCAGTTTGGTGTGTAATGCTAGAGAGTTTTTTTTCTTGGGAGGGGGCATGTGATCAGCACAGGGCCAAATCAGCACTGTCCAGACAGAGGGCCAGGGGTCCTGCAGCCTCATAGGACAGTGAGAGGAGATTGAAAACTCCTCCTACTAGCTTTAACCAGTGCTCTGTTGGACACTGATAGAAGTCACAAGACTGCTCTAACTGCTCATTTTTTTTGTTTATTAGGTATTTAGCAGTTTATATTTACTACAATAATTGCATTTCCATGTTATGTGTACTGTGGGGGACCGGATATAGTGAATGCAGGGTCCGGGGAGACCAGATGTAGTGAATGCAGGGTCCGGGGAGACCAGATATAGTGAATGCAGGATCCAAGGAGACCAGATACAGTGAACGCAGGGTCCGGGGATCGGATATAGTGAACGCAGGGTCCGGGGGACCAGATATAGTGAACGCAGGGTCCCGGGAGAGCAGATATAGTGAACGCAGGGTCCGGGGAGACCAGATATAGTGAACGCAGGGTCCGGGGAAAGCAGGTATAGTGAACGCAGGGTCCGGGGAGACCAGATATAGTGAATGCAGGATCCTGGGAAACCAGATATAGTGAATGCAGGGTCCGGGGAGACCAGATATAGTGAATGCAGGGTCCGGGGAGACCGGATATAGTGAATGCAGGGTCCGGGGAGACCGGATATAGTGAATGCAGGGTGCGGGGAGACCGGATATAGTGAATGAAGGGTCCGGGGAGTCCATATATAGTGAACGCAGGGTCCCGGGAGAGCAGATATAGTGAACGCAGGGTCCGGGGAGACCAGATATAGTGAACGCAGGGTCCGGGGAAAGCAGGTATAGTGAACGCAGGGTCCGGGGAGACCAGATATAGTGAATGCAGGATCCTGGGAAACCAGATATAGTGAATGCAGGGTCCGGGGAGACCGGATATAGTGAATGCAGGGTTCTGGGAGACCGGATATAGTGAATGCAGGGTCCGGGGAGAGTGGATATAGTGAATGCAGGGTCCTGGGTTTAGCAACACTTTAAGGGGCTCTTTCACATGGAGGGCTGTCCATTAGAATTCTAAGATGACAGCCTAACATACAGTGGGGATCGAAAGTTTGGGCACCCCAGCTAAAAATTTGTATTAATGTGCATAAAGAAGCCAAGGAAAGATGGAAAAATCTCCAAAAGGCTTCAAATTACAGATTAGACATTCTTATAATATGTCAACAAAAGTTAGATTTTATTTCCATCATTTACACTTTCAAAATAACAGAAAACAAAAAAATGGCGTCTGCAAAAGTTTGGGCACCCTGCAGAATTTATAGCATGCGTTGCCCCCTTTGCAAAGCTGAGACCTGCCAGTGTCATGGATTGTTCTCAATCATGGTCTGGGAAGACCAGGTGATGTCAATCTCAAAGGTTTTAAATGCCCAGACTCATCTGACCTTGCCCCAACAATCAGCACCATGGGTTCTTCTAAGCAGTTGTCTAGAAAACTGAAACTGAAAATAGTTGACGCTCACAAAGCTGGAGAAGGCTATAAAAAGATAGCAAAGCGTTTTCAGATGTCAATATCCTCTGTTCGGAATGTAATTAAGAAATGGCAGTCATCAGGAACAGTGGAAGTTAAAGCAAGATCTGGAAGACCAAGAAAAATATCAGACAGAACAGCTCGCAGGATTGTGAGAAAAACAATTCAAAACCCACGTTTGACTGCACGATCCCTCCAGAAAGATCTGGCAGATACTGGAGTTGTGGTACACTATTCCACTATAAAGAGATACTTGTACAAATATGGTCTTCATGGAAGAGTCATCAGAAGAAAACCTCTTCTACGTCCTCACCACAAAAATCATCGTTTGAACTTTGCAAATGAACATATAGACAAGCCTGATGCATTTTGGAAACAAGTTCTGTGGACTGATGAGGTTAAAATTGAACTTTTTGGCTGGAATGAGCAAAGGTACGTTTGGAGAAGAAGGGGCACAGAATTTAATGAAAAGAACCTCTGTCCAACTGTTAAGCATGGGGTTGGATCAATCATGCTTTGGGGTTGTGTTGCAGCCAGTGACACAGGGAACATCTCACGAGTAGAAGGAAAAATGGATTCAATAAAATTTCAACAAATTTTGGATGGTAATTTGATGCCATCTGTGAAAAAGCTGAAGTTAAAGAGAGGATGGCTTCTACAAATGGATAATGATCCTAAACACACCTCGAAATCCACGGGGGATTACATCAAGAGGCGTAAACTGAAGGTTTTGCCATGGCCTTCACAATCTCCTGACCTCAACATAATTGAAAATCTATGGATAGACCTTAAAAGAGCAGTGCGTGACAGACAGCCCAGAAATCTCAAAGAACTGGAAGACTTTTGTAAGGAAGAATGGGCAAAGATACCTCAAACAAGAATTGAAAGACTCTTGGCTGGCTACAAAAAGCGATTACAAGCTGTGATACTTGCCAAAGGGGGCAGTACAAGATATTAAATCTGCAGGGTGCCCAAACTTTTGCAGACGCCATTTTTTTTTTTTCTGTTATTTTGAAAGTGTAAATGATGGAAATAAAATCTAACTTTTTTTGACATATTATAAGAATGTCTAATCTGTAATTTGATGCCTTTTGGAGATTTTTCCATCTTTCTTTGGCTTCTTTATGCACATTAATACAAATTTTTAGCTGGGGTGCCCAAACTTTCGATCCCCACTGTAGCTGTACACATGCTGCTGCTGCAAAGCTTTGCTATGCGGCAAAAGCAACTTTAAAGTGATACTAAACGTTCATTTTCTATTTTTTTGGGAAAAAACAAACAAACCTATACTTACCTGCTGTGTGTAGTGGTTTTGCACAGAGCAGCCCGGATCCTCCTCTTCCCGGGTCTCCCGCAGGCTCTCCTGGCTCCTCCTTTCTGTTGGGTGCCCCCATAGCAAGCAGCTTGCTATGGGGGCACCCGCTGCTCTGTGTGTCCACTCGCACGTGGAGCCGCCCCCTATCCTCATTGGCTGACTGGCTGCGATTGACAGCAGCAGAAGCCAATGGCTCCCACTTGCCATCTCAGCCAATGAGGAGCCAGAGACCCGGAACAGCCAATGCGGTTGTGCACATTGCAGCATTTCAATGGGGCTCAAGTAAGTATTGAGGGGGCTGGGGGCACTGCTGCACACCGAATGCATGAAGGTAAAAAACTTTGAGCCTTTACAACCACTTTAACTCCAGCTGCCTGCTGATAGTAAGAGAGCAGAGTGGAAAAGGAAAAAAAATGAGCTCATCACTGCGCTGCTTCTCCTTTCACTGTCCAGTCACAGGTATGGGGGTGGGTCCAGGACAATCTGGCTGTCAGACTGAGGGCCTCTAGTGACAGAAAAGGGTACTGCATGGGAAAAAACCTGAATTAGAGGCCAATATTGCGGCAAAATTGGTTGTGTTGTTTTTCATAACGGGCTTTTCACTGCGACTGGAGCTCTGCCGTAACATGCTGCAGATGAACAAACATAGGGCAACACATCGACAAATGAAACCATTTTAATACTCCGTGCACGACTGTCTGCCTTGCTGACGAAGACCAGCCGAGTGAGCCCAGCGATAAGGACGGGTCTGCGGAAATTTTAGGATTTTTGTGGAGTAGATGAAACGGCTGGAAAATGTAATTACAGCTCGACTGACAGACCGATTCAGCACCCAGCCAGTCTAAACCTGAAAGTCACCGTGTTTTTGAAAGTGCCAGGGTGGCACAACAAAGGGAAGCCGAGCATGCCACCCCCGCTTCACGTGTCAGCCCGCTACGGCAGAGGCGCTTTGATATTTTAAACAGGAGGGAGCAATATTTCATCTTGCAGCTCACAGAACAGAGCGCGGAGAGTTTAGACATTCCGAGGACGGCACAGATTAAACGCGAGAGCCGCACTGATGAAATATTCACCAACTGCAGAGACCGGACGGGGACGACTCTCTCCGACGCCTCTCCTCTGTAGGTGTGCTACACAGTCCCAGAGAATCAAGGGGGAGGGAGGGCGTGCATATTCATGATCTGGATGATTTATGTTCTTTTAAAAAAAAAAAACGTTATTCACGGGAGTTTAATTTATTTATTTGGCACACAGAAAAAAACTGCTGCAAATTCCCGCAAATTCCCCACAAGAAGGCAAGAAACGGTCACTGACTATCATAATATCATGAAGTTTGGTAGGTGATATAAGGACCAAGCTTTGGTCGGAGGTCTCTATTGGCTGCTCAGATACCCAGTGCTGTATTAACCACTTGACCTCCGAAAAGGTTTTATCCCCTTCGTGACCAGGGCACTTTTTGCTATTCAGCACTGCGCTACTTTAACTGGCACTTTGCTTTGCAGCACATCATCTGTTGGAGTTCATCCCTCATTTCTTCAGTGTCATTGTCACCATATTATTCATTTCTCCCAGAATAACAAGTACTTGACTATTGCACCAGAGATAGGCTTGTCCACTCTTACTTCCACCATTACCGATCCATACCAGTCCCCACCCCTTAACCAATTATACTTTACAAAAAACATGACACCATTTTGGAGTAAAATGGCCAACATGGCCTTTTATTAACAACTCACATTTTAAATACCTCAGCCGTTCCTTATAACGGAAACCAAAGAATTGTTGTTGGTCTTCGAAGGCACCCCCAAATGATCCGAAATGCACCTGCGGACAACCATATACACTAGGCCTCCAGCCGCAACCAACCAGCTCAGAGACAACCATACCTTCCGCAGTGCAGCACCACCACCTTCCAGTTAAACCTTGGTTAACTGGGAATGTCCCCCGGGCACCCCATACCACCGATGGGTCCCACACCATTGTTTTACCTTCCAAGATGAGAACCGCCTCCAAAGACCAACAACCACCCAGGAACCAACATAACCCCCTTTCGTTTTTTTTTTTCTTCTTTTCCTTCCCCCGATGGAGTGGATATTCTACTTTGCAGCACATCATCTGTTGGAGTTCATCCCTCATTTCTTCAGTGTCATTGTCACCATATTATTCATTTCTCCCAGAATAACAAGTACTTGACTATTGCACCAGAGATAGGCTTGTCCACTCTTACTTCCACCATTACCGATCCATACCACTCCACACCCCTTAACCAATTCTACTTTACAAAAAACATGACACCATTTTGGAGTAAAATGGCCAACATGGCCTTTTATTAACAACTCACATTTTAAATACATCAGCCGTTCCTTATAACGGAAACCAAATAATTGTTGTTGGTCTTCGAAGGCACCCCCAAATGATCCGAAATGCCCCTGCGGACAACCATATACACTAGGCCTCCAGCCGCAACCAACCAGCTCGGAGACAACCATACCGTCCGCAGTGCAGCACCACCACCTTCCAGTTAAACCTTGGTTAACTGGGAATGTCCCCGGGCACCCCATACCACCGATGGGTCCCACACCATTGTTTTACCTTCCAAGATGAGAACCGCCTCCAAAGACCAACAACCGCCCGCGAACCAACATAACCCCCTTTTGTTTTTTTTTTTTCTTTTCTTTTCCTTCCCCCGGGAGGGACCCGATACCCAACAAAACAGGGAGGGCGGGAGGGAAGCTCTGATCCTTCCTCACATCCAGCTCCACTGACGCCCCCTCAACAGAACCCCCCACCCTAAGGAGCCACAGACCCCACCTACACTCCACCTCTGCCAACCAGATAACCCCACAATCAAATCCCAACCCCCTGGAGCTAACTTTAACCTTTTCCGTTCCCCTTCACCACTCTGGGGCCTAGTCATGCATGCCCTGCGCTATTTTCATTCTTTCTTATCCGCTACGGGCATTTCTATATGCTGGTTTTTCAACAATCAGCATATTACTCTGGTGAGTTCTATTTAACCATTTTTGGTGGTGGATTTACTTGGTGATGAATTATTTTGGACATTATTGATTATTTGAACTTTTGGACTTTTTTGCTGGATTTCATTTTGATTTATAATATTGTTTCTTATTGTTTTGTTATTTATTTTCTTGTTATACTTTTGCATGTATTTAAGCGCAACCTATTTTTTTGAAGTTTTGTATATCCTATAAGTTTATAGGCTAGGTTTTGCAGCTTACTGTGTTATATAATTTCCGTGACGCTGGTTCTTTATTTATATATAATTGTGTGGTCATGCAACGCTGTACCCAAATACATTTATATCATTTGTTTTTTTCCCCACACAGTGCTTTCTTTTGGTGGTATTTAACCAATTACCAACCACAGTACATTTACAGCAGGCAGGCACCGTCACGTATATATATGTGACTGGTCTTCTTCCAGGTTTGGAAGAGTTTGGTACGATTTCATCCAATGATTTTGGCAATGTTATTGCCAATAGTTAATTGTCATGAATGGCTTTCCATTCATGGCAACTTGCCATCTGTTGACATGCTGTGATTGGGTACAGCTAATCACATGGTAGAGGGTGTCAGGTACAATGTGATAGCTGTGGGCCAATCACAGCTTCAGAACACTAAGCAGGCAGTCATGAATGGAAACCATTTATGACTGTTTTTATTATTATTATTATTATACAGGATTTATATGGCGCCAACAGTTTGCTCAGCGCTTTACAATATAACGGGAGACAATACAGCAACAGTACAGTTCAATACAAGAGGGATAGGAGGCCCTGATCCTGGGAGCTTACAATCTAGGAGTTTTGTTTACATTGTAATCATGGCGGCCAGGTACCAAGCGCCATGATCTGCTGTGTCCGGTAGACACAAGATTGTGCCAGTGTGATTGTGCTTAGCAGCATACCATTACGTGGCTGTGCCATCCGGTGGGTTCTGCGGGTGGGTGGCAAGTGGTTTAAAGGGGAGGGAGTCACATGATCCCCAATACCTAAAAGTATTGCCTTCTTCTCTTTACTCCTGTTGACCAAAAAGAAAGGGAGGGAAACATAAGCCGCAGTTCAAAGGAATAAGTTCTCTTGAACGCCAACCCACTAGTACTCAGCTTTGCAATGTTTTCCTTTCACTCCGTTCCTCCATCAGTGTGTTTTAAGTTCAAATCCGGTGTAGGGATCTGCTGCCCTCTACTGTCAGCTGCTAGTATCACACTGTAATGTAAAATTATGTATGTCACTTCCTGAGTTGTTAGGAAAAGATTCTGGAAGGAGGAAGCAGAGACAGAGGAGGTCTCAGCCACATGTCCTGTCCATGCTACTAATACCAGATCAGAAGAGATGATTATTGCGTGATAACTAGGACTGCATTCCAGACTGGTTGGGTAATGTCTGGAGGGTCACCTCATTACTGCAGATCTTGTCTTCAGGTCTCTGACACATCCAGAAAATTTGTGCACAAGAGAAGGCCAC